>NW_004797484.1:631384-633943 GCF_000002075.1 Aplysia californica | reverse complement strand
GGGTGTGCTAATTAACCTTATAGAAACTTTGTGTTTATTTCAATTAAGAGAGCATTCGCAAAATGTTGATTAGATTTACAGAGAGTAGTACAAACGCTTCTCAGTTTGAATTGTATGTTATGATGCTTTCTCTGCCATCCAATTGTGATCCAAAAGTTGTGTTTTTTAATCTCATAGCTGTGGTCAAAAGTTCTCAAAACTCTGTTGAACCACATAGACTGCACAATTTTTTTTTCTTGCTTAGTTTCCTCATCAAATGAAAAAGACATTAATTACTGTTTGCGTCCAAAATTGAATTTAACTAAATTTTAATTCAAAATGTGAAATATTTGATGTACATAATTTTATCTTTGTAGGTATAGGATCTAGAAAGAAATTTCTATATCTCTGTGTGAATTTTATTAAAATAAAATTTGGTATTGTTATGCAGGAGAAATCACGGGGCCAAACAGAGTGGCAACTAGAAGACATGTCGCTACGTTGTGAGCAGCAGGCAGAGCAGCTTTTTTCTCAGCAGGTCCGCATTGAGGAGTTGGAGGCAGCACTGAAGGTAGACACCACAGTCAAGGCTTATATTATCTGTGTTATGATAGATTAGTAGCCCTATGAATGAATGTATGAGAGGAAGAGAAAAAGAGAAAGACAGAGATGGGTTAGGGGGGGGAGAAAGGAGCGAGAGTTGTATGATAGGAGGCAGTTTTATTTGTGATATGTGGATGGGAGAGAGAGAGAGGGAGTTAAAGAGATAAAATAGTTTGTGAGAAATCAGACTAGTTCAAGTTAACTGAGACAGACTTTAAAAGGAAATATTTTTAGAAGAGGAAAGGAGTGAGGGACTGAAAGTTGTTTGAGTGTATCAGTAAGCGATAGTGAGAGAAGAGGATCCATCTTGTAAATGCTCTGTGTGAATGAAGACCCTATTTTGCTAACATCCTGAGACTTTGTCGGCCTTATAATAGCTATCTATAAATAAACACTGCCCTTGTCCTCAGGCTTTGTCTGGTGGTGGTGTGTCCTCCGGAAGTCTGGACGCTGCTTCTTCCTTCCCGTCGACACGCACCGGACACACCTCTGCCCGCAGACCCAAGTCAGTACCTGCCAAGATCCATGCGGAAAGAGAGGTGAGATAATCTGTACTGAAAACTTTAAAAAATTATTTCCACTCTTCCCTTTTCCTTGAAATTAAAAGGGCACACTGATAGCTCTGTTGATTTAGCACATTACATGCTTCTTGGGAAGCTGAGAATGTTTCTGAATGTGCTCACAGGGGTAATGAAAGCTATAAAGTGCATACAGCTTGATGTGGAGCTTGGATTTTTAATATATAAATGCAGTTATTATTGTTATCACTATTATTGTTTTAATTACTATGTCCCTTTTGTACCATTCTATGAATGAAAGCATTTTATTATGTTGTATTTGCTCCTGGGCTGGGAATTGTATGGTGAAAGATCAAGAACAATTTGACAGAACCTTTAAAAAAAGCCTGCAAGATCTCTGGATACGATTTTTACTAGAATTGATGAAATGTATAAGATCACAAGTATAAAAACGATAATAAGCATTATAAACGACCTGTCACACACCCTTTCTACACAAATTGTTAGATCGTGCAGCGGCAGATATGCACCTCTAAAAACGAAAAAAGGTTTCTTGCCGTCTAGTTTAAAACTACTGTCAAAATAAACATCATGTGCATTGCTTTTTGGAGTATGTATCTATATAACTCTGAAGGTCTTGTAATTAAATTCCTGAATGTGGTTGAATGATGTTTCTGATGTTATATGTACATTTTGTAAGCTTTACTTTTCTTTTCATATCGAATTTTAATGAGAGTAATATATAATTTAATTTTTTATATATACCTGCATGTGATTTTAAAATCCTGTGTAGCCAAGAAAAGTTTCTTTGGGACGATAAAGTATTATTTGATATTACCTTATCTGATCTTACCTTATTATTGTTATTGATATAATTATTATTATTATTATTATTATTATTATTATTTTGTACAATGACAAATCTCTTCTGTCTTTGCCAGGCCCAGATGTTGCGTCCTCCGTCCCGACTCATCAAGACGAGCCCAGCGTTGTTCACGCTGGAGCGGGTTATGCAGAGTTTCCGCGCCAGGAGCCAGCTTTTGGTCAGTCGTCTGGAGGATGCCGACGATGTTCTGCACCAGACGTTCAGCGACAACGACGACGATGGTGATGATGTTGCTGCCGAGGATGGGGGGGCAGCAACGACGAAGGTGGTGGTTGCCCCAGCTACCCCCATGGAGAACGGTCAGGATGATTCTCTGAGGTGAGGAATCATACGGTCACTCACTTGTACATTATCATGCATGAGTACTCTTCCTTCCCACACACACATACACACACACTCTCACACACACACACACTCACACACATGTGCTTACTCTCTCACACTACTGACATGCACACTGTCTCACACATACGCACTCACACTATCTCACGTTTACTCACACACACACACACACACACACACACACACTGTCTCACACAAACAAACACACACACACTCACACACACACACACA
>NW_004797484.1:620632-631267 GCF_000002075.1 Aplysia californica | reverse complement strand
CACACACACACACACACACACACACACATTCACACCTGTGCCCACACATACACTCTCACACACACATATACAGTCAACTATTGCTCACTTGCTCACACATCTGTATACATGTGCATATTCTAACACTCAATGGTAGGATCGTTTATCCTGAATTTTTGGAGCATTAAAAATCCAAATATTGATTTAAATGTTTCACTTTTTAAAACTGTGGTTTTTTTAGGATCTTATCACAATGGAATGCAATTTGACTGTGGCTGTAAACCACCAGGTAGATAAAATATCACTTCTGGTTGGTGTGGTTTGCTCGTTTTCGTATCAAACATCAATTTTTCTAATCTCTCCTTTTTTTTTTCTTTGTATGTTACTCTTTAGTAACACCTCTAAATCTTCAAACATGTATGCAACCTACTTGTGTTGCAAGTGCTGTAAAACTTGCTAAAACTGAAACCATACCATCTTCTATAGCTCTTATGTCTAGTGCTCAAGTTGCTCATTTCAATTGTCAAGGGTCAAATTTTGCTCCAGGCATGACGTGGTAACCCTTGAAAAAAACCACTTTACCCAAATTTTCCTCTCCTCTTCCAGTTGGAAGTGGGTATCTGACTGAGACAGTGAAGAAACAGTAAAGCCACAGTCTGTATTTTGGTGTTTGAGTGTTTGTAAAATGGTAGCTTGCACTTGTATTTAGAATGACACTTTCTGTTGTTCCTTCATTGAGAAGACAGAGAAAGTTCATGACTTTTTTAATACAGGGACGAATGTGAACAATGTCCCAAGAGTCTCTATCTTTGCTGCCTTGAAAACTTTTTGACTGTTGAGTTGTTACAGTTATTCTTTTTTTTTTTTGGATAGGAAAAGTAAGTTATTACAAGGTGATTCTGTTTCTCAGCAGGAAAGCTGCAGCCCTCAAGCGGCGTGGAACATTTCAAGTCAAACGAGGAGGAGGTGCAGGGCCTGTTGCTCAACCCAGGAATAGTCTCCCTGATGTTGCTGTAGGCAGCAGAAATGGTAGGTCATGGGTCGTGTTAGGTCATGGGTTATTGTGGTTTATAGATCACAGGTTTATTATAGAATTGGGTGTCTTTTAGATTTTATATGAATTCAGAAAATGCTTTTGATTTTTTAGCACCTCTTGGACATTTGTATGTTCCTTTCATATTCTTTTCATACAAGACACAAAGCATTTACAGTTATACCTTCTGTTTGCTCATTCTCACTACCAACTTTTCTCTCATGGAAAATAATATTTTGCTCTCCTAGCGCAAACCAAAGTATCTGGGCTCCGAGGTTTTCTTGGGGTTTTTCTCTCCATGCTTCGTTATCTTTAACTTTGTTCAAGAACATCGTATTTCTTGAATTAGATAGTTTCAACTCAATTTTAAAGAATTATACCATATGTCCAGTTAAC
The DNA here is from genome assembly GCF_000002075.1 of Aplysia californica. NCBI lineage: Eukaryota > Metazoa > Mollusca > Gastropoda > Aplysiida > Aplysiidae > Aplysia > Aplysia californica. Next base: position 629,859 of record NW_004797484.1, on the reverse strand, counting down.
TCATTATCTCCGGTAATCTCGCTCCCAGCTGCTTGCTGTCGGTTACCTACTGGCAGCAGCTCCAGCACATTCCATTTTGACAACTTCGACGTCAAATTACTTTTCTGCAATTACCGAAAAAAGGTCTCTTTTACCGGGATATCATTCGTTAGATGAGGAACTACCAAAATCAGTTCACTTGTTTTGATTTAATGACCAATTTACTTAGTGAGGTATATGTCAATTTTAGATTGTGTACCAAAAGAGGGCCCGGGCGTGAAAGCACCAGTGGATATGCATGAGTCCTGCATAGCATGTTGCCATAGTTCATCTCCTCTGCTCAGTGTTCGACTTCGTCATATGTCACTTTTCACTATGGCGTATGGTGGAGTCTTATACTCATTTGTGTCTTTTCTTATGCAAGCAAGTAAATATGATTGCGCTTCATAGAGAGTGGCTATAGAAGTTTTATTTTTCTTGCAAAGTGTGGTGAATGTGTGTGTGTGTTTATTTAAAAATGCTTTGACAACTGCAGTCAATCTATGTCTTAAATTTTTTTTTAGGTGATACAGGGTTTCACTCTAGTTCTCAAATGGCGAATGAAGCTGCCGATGTGTCTCGCTCTAGCCAAGAAGGCGGTCGTCTCATCAACATGGACGTGGAGTCGAGTGCTGAGATCCAACGCAAGCTTATCAAACAGTCACAGCTGCGTGTTCTGGAGGCTAACCAGAAGATACGGGACCTGTCCATCAACATCAGGTATCAACAGCTTGTTTCTCTCTCTCTTTTTTCTCCTTTACCAAGCTGCTTTATCTATTAAGATAGGATAAAATCAACTTTATTGATCCACACGGTCCTGGTACTAACACATTATCCGAATCTGGGTCAGATTAACAGTTTTAAAGATTTGAATTTAGGTGAAATCCCCAGATCTATCTTTGTTTGGTATCAATATCTGTATATTCAATTAATAGGCAAACTGTTGAGAGACTGGACGATTTGGTCATGGAAAACTGTTTTCTTTTTCAGAATGAAGGAGCAATTGATCCGGGAGTTGGTCAAATCAGAGAAAGATGCAGAGTTGATGAACAAACAGTATGCAGAAAAGATCAAGGGTTTGGAAAAGGTCTGTGTGGATAGGAAAGGAAAAATTTGATGTTCAATTCTTTTTTTTTCCGCTTTGACAACATATGTGCATTTTCTTTGATACGACATGAAAAATGTCTGTTTTGTGTTTTGTTTCAGTGAGGTGTAGGTTGTTCAGGTGTGTTGTGGGGTCTGCTCTTTCTACATCTTATGTTTTTGTTTCCCTAGTTTGTCTATTGTTGTGGTGACTGGCTGCTATTTCTACTCGGGCTTTACTATCTTTACGTACCATCCAGTGGTTAAAGTGTCTCTAGTGGGTGGTCTGCAGATACTCTGGTATTGTTTTTCCTTCTTTCCTATCAAAACATTTTTTGTCCTTATCTTTCCTTCTCTTCTTGGTATTTACACTTTAGTAGGAGGGGGGTTCAAGATGTCTTTGGTCTAAATATGAAGGAATAAAGATAAAACGTAACTTGGCACACGTACTTTCATTTCTCTACATAGTCACCATGCAAGAGTTATACATTTCTGCCACTTTTCTTTGACCTTCAAAAGTCCTTGAGAGTAAAATGACCCAGATGGTCATGGAGAATTGTTTCAATTGACTCTACACTGATTCCCGTTTCACTTGAGAGCTGGTGAACAGTTAAACGTGGGTCTTGTAGAACCAGTTTCTTTACTATGGATACATTCTCTTCAGTTACCGCTAAGGATGGGCGCCCTTCACGATTTTCATCCTTCACCGACATGAATCCAGATTTTAATTTTCTTACCAAGTATGTCATAGTATTATAACGAGAACATTTGTCAACATTAACTTGAAGGTCTGAAAAGGGTTTTCCTTGCTAGTGTAAAAACTTGATAAATGAGCGATACTCAACTGGCTCCCTGGCACAGCTTTAGCAAAGAAGAACAAACGTTTTTGTGCCTGGTTTCATTGAACACGCTGACTAGTGGCTTATTATTGTCAGGTTTTCTTGAAAATTTGCATGATGTGTTCCAAAGAAATTGTCTAAAGACTGGCGAAATTCCATTACTTTACTATGATTCCTTCATACCCAGAGCAATGACTTATTGAACCCCCCTCGTAATACTATAATTTCCAACACTTATATGACCTATTTGTGTTGTAAGTGCTGTAAAACTTTTGCTAAAACTACAAGCTTGTCATCCGTAAGGTTACATGTATCATTCCAGCTATACAAATTTCTTTCTTTTGTCTCTCATGCTCTAGGAAAAAGAGGCTGCCAAGAAAGATTTGTCGGAGGTCCAGCGAGCGCTGCAGAATTTGGAGCATAGAGACAAGGCTGAGGTTTCCAATATGCAGAAGCTGGAGACGTGAGTAGTTAATTATTATTAATATTATTTTATTGTTATTATGTCATTGTCCTTGATATTATTATGATTACCCCTGGGGCGGTGCCGCTGACTGAAGTGTCTTTAGGCCATTCCCAAAGGGGGGACATTTCTCGTTCTAATGCACAGTAGAGTTGTAAATGGGCTGATCGAACAATGTTATGCTCATTACTGTGCCTGAACTACAACAGGGAACTACTGCTTTTTCTTTCCTAATCCTTACTATTGTCATTTTCCTCTACTTCTTTTGTATGTTTGTCACACTCTTGTGACCCCACTATTTCTCGTCTTGATTACTACAGCTCTCCCCTCTAAAGTCTAACCTGAAGTAATCCAGACTGTTTTTATACACTTGCACCAACTGAACTGAGACTCACACTTTACTCACTCTCACACTTTCAGTCAAACAATACAATAGGCTAGGCCAAACCCCTTGCCACTGACCAACACGCCAGATTGCAAAGTAAACAACCAAAGAGACCACACTCTCAGTTGCTCCTGAGGAAGCCCAAGAGGCTGTGTCTATTCAACAAATTATGAACGTTTTGTATTGTTATGTTATTTTGTATGAAATTCAAACAAGACTCTCCCTCCTGCTCTGCCTTCCAAACCATGTCTTGATTATGATTATTATCGTCATTGGTATAATTATGTTTGCTATTTATCTTAGGGACTACAAGAAAAAGATTGAAGATGCCAAGGCCAAGGTCTCAGCTTTGCAGAAGAAACAGAGGGAGACGGAGAAAGTGGCCAATTTCGCCAGTCAGCATGAGAAAAAGTGAGCACTCAACTTGATCAAGGGCCTGCGATAGCTCAGTTGGTATCATACTAGGCTAATATGTGGATAAACTTGGTTTGATTTCCAATTTGGCAGAGTGTTCTTGAACTAGGGTTGTTTAGACAATTTTCATGAATGCTTCTGCCTACTTGGCTGGGTCGTAGCCTAGGCATATGTTATCATAGGAGTTCCCACCTCTTACATAATCTCACAGAGTGGGTATGTGGTTGTTGCAATGTGTGACTGTCAAATTATAGAAATAATGTGTTAACTTCCATTAAGAAAACATTTGCAAAGTGCTGATACGGTTTACAGAAAGTAGGACAAACACTTCTCAGTTCGAATTGTATGTTTTGATGCTTTCTCTGTCATCCAGTTATGGTCCAAAAATGTTGTTTTATAATCTCATAGCTGTGGTCAAAGGCTCTCACAGCTCTGTTGAACCACCTACTCTGCACAAAGTTTCAACTGTACTTGGGTACATTTTATGTGTAAAAGTGACAGGTATGGTGACACTACTTGACACTTTTTTTCGTTTTAGTATGAGTTTGATGGCTGTTACAACATAAACAGGTCATATAAGTGCCATAAGATTGGAGGTGGTATTAGAGAGTAACATACAGAGAAAAGAAAGAAGAGGTGTATGGACTATAGATGTTTGATAAGAAAGAAGGAGCAAACCACACCTGTGTGCCCACCAACCACCCATATGCTCGACACTAATACTCTTATGTTGTTGTGCTGCAGAATCCAGGACCTGGAGATAGCCATTGACCGCATGAAGCAACAGCAGGAGACCATGCATAAGAAGTTACGAGATGAGTCGGAGCAAAAGTCGAAACTGGAGGTCAGTGGTTTTCTGTGATGCCTTTTGCATGCGTGTGAGTGTGTGTGTGTGTGTGTCTGTCTGTCTCTCTCTCTCTCTTTCTCTCTCTCTCTCTCTCTCTCTCTCTCTCTCTCTCTCTCTCTTTCTCTCTCATTTCACCACTTATCAGCAAGTTTGTTCAATAAAATGGATTTGGCGAACGCACTGGATCCTCCACATGCTGCACAGTTTCCCTTTCTCTCTTATTGGTTTCCTATTTGTTTCCAATTTCCTTTTTTCTTACCCCGTTGTTATGTTTTCTGCCTCCTGTTTCTTCAGCCTCAGTAGGTGGCCATATAGGTGCTCTTGTTTAGTTTTAGTAGAGTTTTTACGGCGCTCGCAACTGCATAAGGTCATATGAGCACCAAGGGGTGGATGTCTACAGAGAAGTCCATACAGGGAATCAGGCTTACTCTGCTCACCGCTCTAGCTTCAACAGCTCAAAGTCTGCTTCGACTATCAAGGCACCCCGGAAACTACGGGTCACAAGAGTGTGACAAACATACAAAAGAAGTAGAGGAAAAATGACAATAGTAAGGATTAGGAATTGAAAAGCAGCAGTTCCCTGTTGCAGTTCAGGCACAGTTTATGAGCATGACGTTGTTGAATCAGCCCATTTACTACAATTCTACTATGCATAAGAACATGTTAATGTCCCCCTTTGGGAATGGCCTGAAGACAGTTCAGTCAGTATCACCGCCTTGGGGGTAGCAGGTGCTCTGATGTGGTTTGCTCCTTCTTTCCTGTCAAACATCTATCATTCTTATCTCTCCTTCTTTTCTTTGTACGTATGCTACTCTCTAGTTACACCCCTAATCTTCGGCTCTTATACAACCTATTTGCATTGCAAGTGCTGTAAAACTCTCACTAAAGAAAACATGATTTCACCTTTGCTTCCCGTTTCTATTTATCTTGCCCTGTTGCTATAATCTCAGTTTAATTAGATGTTTATTTCTGTCTATCCCCTGTTCCCTCCGTCTCATACGGTTCTCAGCGAGAGATGCAACGAGAAGTTCAAAAGGTCAAGGAGCTGGAGATCAGGGATGAACAGACACAGAAAATCTTGAAGCGAAAGAATGAGGAGATCGCCTCTGCCAAACGACGCCTACGCTCTGCCTCTGGAGTGCTTCCTCCCATTCCAAGGTTTGTCGTTGTACTTGTTTATTTGTTTGTCGTTCTGTTTGTTTAATTGTTTGTCATTGTTTGTGAGATCTTTTTTATATAGGATACAATTTGCTCATAGTCATATTGGCATGTTGTTTTCATCATCAAGATCATCATCATCATTATCAACATCATATCATGATCTCTGTTGTCATTATCATCATTGTCATCATCATCATCTTATGATCTTTGTTGTCATCATCTCATCCTAATTATCATCATGACCACTTTCAGGGTTTTTGTTGCAAAGTAACATTTCAGGAACAATTTTGAATTCTGACACTACCTATTGCGAAACATTTTTAGAAATTATTTTCGTAATGGTCTGTTTCACTACCATTATCAATTTGTTTTGGAGCCTCTCTTCATGTCATGTCTCTGCTGTGCAAATGCTGTTCTGGTGCACATCTTTTCAACATGTCTTACTTGACTCACAATGCTGCAATGATTTTTGTTAATAAATCCTTGCTTAGCTTACTTCTCACATCTTCTTTCACCTTTCTCTCTCCCTCTCTCTTTCTCTCTATCTCTGTCTGTCTGTCTGTCTGTCTGTCTCTCTCTCTCTCTCTCTCTCTCTCTGTCTGTCTGTCTGTCTGTCTGTCTGTCTGTCTGTCTGTCTCTCTCTCTCTCTCTCTCTCTCTCTCTCTCTCTCTTTCTCTCTCTCTCTCTCTCTCTCTCTCTCTCTCTCTCTTTCTCTCTCTCTCAAGGTTTTTTTTTAGGGGGGGTAAAGGGGGAGGGGGAATGTTTGATGTTTGTCTTAAGGTGTTACTATGTTCCATTGATGCATTCGTTTTGTCTTTATAAACCTCAAATTCAAAGAAGTGAAATTATTATGATGATTATTATTATTGCTGTTGTTTGTACATGGTGAAATCTCTGACATAATATTTACTGAGCTTGTTTTTCATGTGATTAATATCAAATGGCTGATAATGTGTCTTTAGTTAAATTTTGATGGTTGATAGGGGCTTTGGTGTGGTTTGTTCCTTCTTTCTTATCAGACATTTTACCATCCATATCTCTGCTTCTTGTCTATGTGTGTTACTTATATGACCTATCTGTGTTGCATGTGTCATAAAACTTTTACTAAAACTGTTTTAAAAAATTAGCTGAAATTCCTACTTTTATGAATGATCGCAAAATTCTTGAACAATAATTACAGTCTTTTTTTGGTGTAAATGATGCGAAATCGCTGATAAACATACCGTCTCTTCAGAACTATTTTGTCCAAAGTGTACTTTAGTAAAGAGGCACTATTTTGTCCAAAGTGTACTTTAGTAAAGAGGCACTTTGGACAAAATAGCTCTGAGACGACAATATTTTGAGTTGAAATAAAAGTGATAATAATACAGATTATTTTTATGGGGCACACAGCTCTATGTGCTTTACACAAATCCGAGAACCAATTCATTAATAAACAATTTCCTGTGTTTGTGGTTGTGTCAGCGAGGAGCAGGACAAGCTGGAAGAACAGCGGCGCTGGCTGGACGCTGAAGTGGAGAAGGTTCTGGAGCAACGCAGGCAGAATGAAAACTTGGAAAAGGTGAGATATTACAATGTGCATTCAGTACATGCGAATGAGGGGTGGGGGTGGGGGGGAGTGGATGTGTGTGTGTGTGTGTGTGTGGAGAGAGGATCAAAGAATGACCTTTGTGGAAGAGGAGAGGAGGCGAGAAAGGGTGTTAAGAGGAAAAAGGGTGGGGGGGGGGAGGTTTGTTTGTGTAGGAAGTAGGGAGATTAAAGGATGGTGGGGAGGAAGGGGTGAGGATGTGTTTATAGGTCTGAACACCTTCCAAGTACTCTACACCAATAAAATTAGAGCTCTCTTTTTCCAGTTGAAGATCCCCGATCGGATTTGCATGAAATCTTATGTTTTTTTCAATTGAATTCCATTTCTGTCAAGTCGTGTGCATTTTACCATAAGTGAAGTTAAAATACTCAATTTTTTTGGCGTTTTTTTGCAACATTGTCCATAATGACGTGAAAATACGCATTTTTGTTTGTGCATACAGTGTATTCGCAGTGCACATTTATTTGCCGTGGTCAGTTTGTTACTTTATATTAATTTATCAGAGTTCCAGAGACCCTGATTTTTTTAACCCAAACTCCAATTTTTGGGGGACGATTCTGAGGTAGAATAATATTTTTGGTCATACAGTGGTTGACTGACCTGCTTCTGTGTGTGTGTTCTTGCCTGTGCCTCACACTTTTGGTTTATTTGCTGAAGAGCTGTTTGCGTCAGCCTTGGGAAAATAATATTTTTCTGGTATTTTAGACTGACACTTTCATATGAAAGCCATGTCATTTCTATGCATGCAATAGTTTTTAAATGGTTCAATGTTTTCCAAAGCTTTTTCAAAGCTTCATGCTGAAGTGAACTACTTTTATGTCTTCCCTCCCAAAGGACTTGCACAAGAGGGAAGCCATCATTGCCAAGAAAGAGGCTGTGCTGTCGGAGAAGAGCGAACTGGAGATCAAGAGGATGAGGTCAAGCCAAAGCATTCAGGATGTGAGTTTCTGTTTGTCATTGTGTTTGTTGGTTTCTCCGTCATCGTTTTTGTTGATTTGTTTGTTGGTGTGTTTGTTTATTTGTTTGTCTGTACTTTTGAAGTTCACTTTGTTTTACCTTGTCTTTTCACTATGATTTTTTGTAAAAATCTCGACATCTGTTTGTCTGTTTTCTTTGTTTGTCTTGTTGTTTTTTCTACTTGCTGGAATAAAGTAAGTGGACGATTTGGCATGGTCTGTTTCTTTTTCTTGTTTTCTCTGTTTGTATTGTCCTTAACTGTTGCTGAAAGAATGTAGTGGTCATAGTGCTGACTCATTATTAAGTTTTGCTTTACTATGCATGACTGCTGCTGATTTTCTTGAATAGCATAGTGGTTTCAGGTCGCTAATGGATTAGCATCAAAACTGGCAGATACAATGTCGTAGGTTTGATTCCTGGCTTTCTGACTTGGGTAAACTCCACCCTTCTCCTTTTCTTGCCTGACACCCTCGTGGACTTGTCGACCTCCTGCACACTGAACTCATTGTTTGTCTGGCAGACATTGTTTAGTGGGCGTAGAAAAACTGGCTATTCAGTTTTTTCCTGTAAAAAAAAAAGTTGTGTTTATTTCGTTAAAAAAGGCTTCTATGATTCTTATCTCTCCTTCTTTTCTTTGTACGTATGCTACTCTCTAGTTACACCCCTAATCTTCGGCTCTTATACAACCTATTTGCATTGCAAGTGCTGTAAAACTCTCACTACAGAAAACATGATTTCACCTTTGCTTCCCGTTTCTATTTATCTTGCCCTGTTGCTATAATCTCAGTTTAATTAGATGTTTATTTCTGTCTATCCCCTGTTCCCTCCGTCTCATACGGTTCTCAGCGAGAGATGCAACGAGAAGTTCAAAAGGTCAAGGAGCTGGAGATCAGGGATGAACAGACACAGAAAATCTTGAAGCGAAAGAATGAGGAGATCGCCTCTGCCAAACGACGCCTACGCTCTGCCTCTGGAGTGCTTCCTCCCATTCCAAGTATGTCGTTGTACTTGTTGATTTGTTTGTTGGTGTGTTTGTTTATTTGTTTGTCATTGTTTGTGAGATCTTTTTTATATAGGATACAATTTGCTCATAGTCATATTGGCATGTTGTTTTCATCATCAAGATCATCATCATCATTATCAACATCATATCATGATCTCTGTTGTCATTATCATCATTGTCATCATCATCATCTTATGATCTTTGTTGTCATCATCTCATCCTAATTATCATCATGACCACTTTCAGGGTTTTTGTTGCAAAGTAACATTTCAGGAACAATTTTGAATTCTGACACTACCTATTGCGAAACATTTTTAGAAATTATTTTCGTAATGGTCTGTTTCACTACCATTATCAATTTGTTTTGGAGCCTCTCTTCATGTCATGTCTCTGCTGTGCAAATGCTGTTCTGGTGCACATCTTTTCAACATGTCTTACTTGACTCACAATGCTGCAATGATTTTTGTTA
>NW_004797484.1:592454-620532 GCF_000002075.1 Aplysia californica | reverse complement strand
GCAGACATTGTTTAGTGGGCGTAGAAAAACTGGCTATTCAGTTTTTTCCTGTAAAAAAAAAAAGTTGTATTTATTTCGTTAGAAAAGGCCCAAAGGGCACACACTCAGTGGCTCCTGGATCATGTTGTTTAGATAGCCTATTTAGGTTGATATCACTGTAAAATGTTAATGTCATCCCACTGACTTTGCTATGCAATATTGATAATAATAATATAATAGACTATTGATATCACTGTAAAATGTTAATGTCATCCCACTGACTTTGCTATGCAATATTGATAATAATAATATAATAGACTAGCTGAATACCCGTTCAATGAACAGACTCAAAAGAATCAATCATCGAGTCGTTGTAGAACCAGTGCGCACTGCTTGCAAACGGCAGCCTCACTTGTTTACAATGGTGTTATAGAAGACGGACTTTCTCAAGATTAGATTCAAACAAAACTAATGAAAAACTGAAAATTAAACTACAGTGACTTCAAACTCTGTACCCTTTAAATGATTCTGAACCACCTTTAATTTTTTCAAATTCGAAAGTTAAGCGATTCAGAAGTTTTAGGCAACCAAGGTGAGGAACTTCCACAAATATAATATAGGTAATTGTATGCATATAACACATATTCCATGTTATATTTTACCAGAATCTTCGATCTGTGTCCTCGAAACTGGAGACAGTGGAGAAACGTCTGGAGGAGAAGAAGCGAGAGCTGCCTGAGGTGCCGGATGAGCGGCGGTCAACTGTGAAGGAGGAGATCATCAAACTGAGGCAGACGCGGGACAAACTTCACAAGCAGCGAGCTGGGCTGGATGCCAAGCTAGGGGAGGGCAAAGTTCTGACTGTGGAGGAGGAGAGGAGGTATGGTGGATGGAGGGGGGAGGCTCTCTGTGAAGTATGGTTCTTTTTGTGGTGAAGGAGAGGAGGTGAGGTGGATGTTGAGTGGTGGGAGAAATGTAGGAAAGATCTCCTTGTTAGACTTGTGCATTTGTTAAAGTAATAATTTCCTTTTTGAATGGTTCGTGTGGCCTTTGAGATAGAAAATCAGTTTGTATACAACAATTAAAATCCTTTTTTTTTATGCCGAGTAGATGACCTAGCGTGGGTGCTGTTTTACCCTAACGCTATTATGAGAATTTGGGTGATAAATATGCAAGATCTGTTATTTTCATTTCCGATTCTAATTCTCTTTTGCGTGAACTTGGGATCATCACGTTCAATTTTCTCTGTGGGCTGAAAATTTCATAATGATTGGGGTATTTCTGCTGAGATACAGGAATAGTTTTGGTGTAGCCCGACTTCGTCCATGTATGTGGGGACAAAGGTTGTGCGCTGTGCATACTGGGTGGATGGGTGGACAGTGTTATTAACCCAGTCCATACTCGTGTACATTTTGTTATATTTAGTCCGTTCCTTACTCTTGATCCTCTCGTAATGTTCAGGGGCATTCCTATCTAACTTTCACCAATTGTCAATTGTCATGTTTTACCCATTCTTTGGTTCCCTTGTTTTGTTCAAGAGCATTCATATCTAATTGTCACCCATTGTTTTTTGTGTGTGTGGCCGCATCAGACTGATTGAAATGGATGAGGCCATTGAGGCGTTGGATGCGGCAATCCAGTACAAGGACGAGAACATTCAGGTGCGGCAGATGGAGGTTCGGCAATCCCAGCAGGCCCTTGCACAGGTAATGTAAAGTTTTCTTTGTTCCTTTTTTTGTCATCTCTTTTTGTAAACTCAGGTAAGCTATTCTTGTTCTGATACCTTTTTCCAGAAGCAGTTGGGGGTGAGGGAGAGAGAGAGAGGGAGGGAGAGAGAGAGAGAGAGAGTGTGAGTGTGTGTGAGGAGGGGGGGGGGGATGTTGGGGTTCAGACTGGGATGTATTAAAAGTTTCGCAAATTTCCATTTTTTTTGTTTTTGTTTTTTGTTTGTTGTTGTTTGGGGGTTTTTTGTGGCTTTTTCTCTTAGCATTAACATATTCCTTGATTTCAAACCAATGTGAGTGTCATCTATTTTATGGTTTTCTGTTTCTACCAGAGTAATAAGATCATTTTTTCTTTATTAGGGCTATTTTTGGGGGGTCCTGTTTTCTATCTTCTTTGTCTCTATTGCCCTGATCTGTTAATGCGGAAATGACATGGATATTGTTTTTATTATACTGCTCTACTCAAAGAAACAAACAACTCATCTGTGCTCGTGTTACGCATATTACTTTTTCCCAGTACTAAATGACTCTTATTAAGTTGTTGCACTTCTTTTTACTCAAACAAACAAGCAAACAGACAAACAAACAAACAAACAGCTCATCTATGCTCACTTTACACATACTACTTTTTCCCCAGCACTAAATGACTGTTTTTGGGTCGTTGCACTTCTTTTTACTCAAACAAACAAACAAACAAACAAAACAACTCATGTGTTCTCACATTACGCATACTACTTTTGCCCCTGCACTAAATTACTGTTATTGGGTCGTTGCGTTTCTTTCTACTCGAACAAACAAACAAACCAAACAAATTATCTGTGCTCTCACTTTACGCCTGTACCAGAGTGAAGAAAACCTGCTCCAGCGCCTCAACTCCCTGACGACGGCCGAGACGCGCTCCTTGCTCTCACGCTACTTTGACAAGGTCGTCGGCCTCCGAGACCAGGAGAGGAAGCTCAATCTAAAGTGCAGTGAGATGGAGGTGAATGTTTTTGATTGAAGTAGTGGACATATCCTACTGGGCTTGGGATACGTCATTCTGAAATATGTCGTTTTTGAAATTCGTCATTTTGAAGGAGAAGAATAGGTCTCTAAGAAAAAAGTGAATGGTTAGAAGGAAAAGGGAAGGTCATTTGGAAGGAGAGAAGAAGGCCATTTGGAAGGAAGAGGTTATGCCATTTGGAAGGAAGAGAAAAAGCCAGGAAGAATTACAGGAAAATTGGTCTGTTCAAAAGAAGAAAGGAGATTGTTTCATAGGAAGAGAAAAAGGTTTCTTCCAGGGGCAGAAAAATGAGAATGTGTCTTTTTTAAGGAAGATGTGCGGTCAGTTTGAAGAAAGAATGGGCCTTTTCAAGTGGTTTTCTTTTCCATCTTTTTTTTCTGTCAGATGAAAACGGATGAACAAGAGCGCCTGATCCGTGAGCTGGAAGGAGCCTTGCAGAGGTCAGCCTTAGAGATTGACCGCAAGCTAACGCAGCAGCAGCGGGAGTATGAGCAGAAGATGCAGCTGTTGATGCACCAACTGGCTCAGTCCGGCACCGAGAGCAATGGGTTGTCCTCAGCACACAGCAAAGACAAGTAAGTGTAGTGAAGGATCTTGGTCATAGTTGTTATGGGTTTTTTTTTGTGTTTTTTGTTTCAAATAATGGAAGTTCTGGGAATGGAACAGAAGTAGAAATGGGTTTTAAGAATTCTGTAAAAAAACAGTATTGTTTATGGCTGCAGAATTCGTAGAAATATTTTGTTTTACAGTTTAAACAAGATTTGTGCCTTACGCTTCTTACTTGTCCAGATCTTTTTAAAATCCATCTTAATTGACTGTTACTACAAAATGAAGAAGGTGACTGTTTACTGCTCTTGTTCTCTCCCTTCCCCCTCCCTCCCCCCAAAAAAAAGAATTTTAAAAATTAATACGTAAGAAAATCACCAGGTTAAAGGAGTGCCACAAAAAGAAAATAATTGTTTTTAAAGTTCAGCACAATCTTTTTGCAATAAGAAAGTCTTTATTGTCCTTTACTCCTCTTTGCAGGCTGTGGGCTGCGTAATTACTTATTTATCGTTTATTGCTAATGAGATGTTTATCTGTGTGGCCAGGATACAGAACCTGGAGAGAGATTTGTACTACTACAAGAAGACAGCTCGAGACTTGAGAAAGAAGATCAAAGAGCTATTGTCGAGTGGGGCGATTTCTTCTCAGGGTAAGTTTTGTGCTAGATGACTGAGATACTTTTCTTTGCTGCTTGATATGTTGTGTGGATATGTGAAGTTTGTGTGTGTGTGTGTGTGTAGTGAACATTTGTGTGTGTGTAATTGTGTAGTGTTTGTGTTTGTTTGTGTGCATGTAATTATGTATGATTTATTTGTGTGTGGGTAAGCTTTTGAATGGTGTTTGTGTGGGTTTGTGTGTGTGTGTGTGTCTGTGTTTGTGAGTGCTTTTGTGTTTTGTGTATTTCTGTGTGAATGTGTGTGTGTATGTTACTGTGTGTCTGTGTGTGTTTATGCGGAGGGTGGGAGTGGTCTTAAAAGTTGTCTCGCCCATAGAGTTTGGTACCCATCACTATCAAATAAAAGCAGCTCCATGACGCTACATTTTTATTGCTGCTCAGTCACAAGTGTACTTTTCAACCTTAATGTATGACCGTCGGGAAATTGAGGTTTGTGGTCATCACACTTAGACCAGTGATCATCAATAGTGTTATTATCATGATTTCTATTATTACTATTATTATTAATAATATTATTTTAATGATATGAAAAAGAAGAAGAAGAATTATTATTATTATTACTGACTTACTTATTTACGTGGAAAACTATAATAGACAAGCGACGGGGAAAGACCAGGATAATATATGTCTTTTGAGAGCTTCGGAGTAAATAAATGAATGATGAGAAATGATCACAGATGTCTGTTTCAGTTCTAGTAAGGATGTTGATGATATGGTTATCATTATATCCATTATTTTCATCACTATAACAACTATCAAAATTATGATTTGATGTTTGTGATGGTGAAAATGATGATAATGGTTTAGTGCGGAACCAATATTTATATTGTTCTGTCTATAATGTGTCCCATTTTAGTGGCAGAGGAGGCAGGACTGGTCAGCAGCTCGATGCAGAGCGTGGACACTGAAGTGGCAACCCCTCGCCAAAGCAGCCAGTCACATCACAGTTACCACCCTTTACACCGAGAACAACCAAATTTGTACAGGTAAATTGATGATTCATTAATTATGATAATAATGATACATGGCGTTTATATAGCGCATTTCCGTAATTTACTGTGCTCAGTGCACTTTACAAGAAATATTAGTTGCCTACAATGGCATAAAAATGCATAGAGCATTCTCGCACATGGACTCATAAAATGTCAAAAGTATATCGTCAGTGCATTTTTGCTATCCGCATACGGAGAATTCAGATGCTTACGAGAAAATGTGGACAAACTTTTTTATTAGTCTAATACTCATTTTAGCCTCTTGATTTTTACGATTAATATTTAAGTTGTCATGAATTATTGAAGCAAATTAAAATGTGAGAGCTGATTTTTAAACATTGTGCTTAAGTCAAATGTCTTAAATTTTCAAATTTTGTTCCATACACGGATAGCAAACTGCTAAGACGATATGTGTCAATGTATAGGTATATGAATACAGGGATACAGGCAATTACAGGTATGTATAGGAACAATTTATGTAAGTAGTTTAAGAAAAATGGATCTAATGAAATGTACGCACAGTTGACAGCATCCTTCAGTGTTGCAACGGTTCCTTTAATTGTGATTTATATTCTCTCTCAGTCGTGACGTGACTGCCATGAGTGCTGCGGGAGACCGCGAGTCCTCGTCCCGCCCCACATCCTCATCACGAGCTAACCGCGGTGGGGACCAGCAGGGACCGGTCACTCCCGTGAAGATTTCCAGGAGAGATCTTCGGCCCATGTCTCAGGAGGAGGTCTCGTTGCGTCGGTCGAACTTGTCGTCTCGCAGCCGGGATAACCACACTCCGAGAGGTCTGGACCACGCCTGATGATTTTTTTTTCCCACATTTGGTCATTCCAATAATGTTTCTTTTTCTTTTCATCTTGAACCTCTTCTCTTAGCTATTGGTGGGAGATTGAGGCGCCAAAGATAGGTCCTATTTCTTTTCTTTCCCTTTGTTGTGCTTGTCAGTCTGTCTGTCAGCCTTGCTTTTTTTTCCCCTGCACTAATTGACCTTAATTGTGTGTTGATGTGCTTCTCTTTACTCAAATAGACTAACAATATTTTAGCTGTTGTCTTTCTCCTCCTCTTAGACTAACAATATTTTAGCTGTTGCCTTTCTCCTCCTCTTAGACTAACAATATTTTAGCTGTTGCCTTTCTCCTCCTGTTAGACTAACAATATTTTAGCTGTTGTCTTTCTCCTCCTCTTAGACTAACAATATTTTAGCTGTTGCCTTTCTCCTCCTCTTAGACTAACAATATTTTAGCTGTTGCCTTTCTCCTCCTCTTAGACTAACAATATTTTAGCTGTTGTCTTTCTCCTCCTCTGTGGTTTTGGGGGAGGGGGTACTCTGGAAGGTTCTACAGCCTTTTCTCTTTTCATGATAGGTCAATAGACACTCTTGTGTGGTTGTGCTCCTTCTACTTCTGTTCCATTTTATTGTTATAAAATATCCTTTCCTTTTGAAATAGGCTAGCTGTTAACTCAGTCGGTATCTTGCTGGATCTAAGGTCTGAATGACCCTGGTTTGAATTCTCAACTTGACCTAGGGCTGTTTGGGTAGTCTTTCAAGGTTCTTAACCCACTTGACCTAGGGCTGTTTGGGTAGTCTTTCAAGTTTCTTAGCCTACTTGGCCTGGCTCCATAAGGAATGGATGTCAAATTTGGAGATCATACTTCTTATATAGCCTTACAGGTTATTTCCATTCTTGAAAAGGCTGTTGAACCCATGACATACCATCTTACACACCATAGGCTACTGCTCAACAATGTTGACATTTTTAAAACCATCGGATTGTCATTTTCTGTTACTTAGTAAATTTGGCAGTAATTTTATTGTGCTTACTCGCAGCCAACTACAAATCAGGGGTTACTTTGTTATCTTTTCTTATCTCTTGTACTCTAAATGATTAAAGGGCACCCCTGGAAGGTCCTTCTTTGTTGTTCCTCTCTTGTTCCTGTTTGTCCTTCTGTTTTTTTACCTGCTGCTGCAAAATGACTGTTGTAAAACAGACATGCTTCTCTTTGAACTGAAGCGCATGGGTGGTTGGCAGGTGCTCTGGTGTGGAGTGCTACTTTTTACCTATCGGACATCTATCATTTCATCCCTCCTCCATCTTTTTAGTGTTTGCTGCTTTGTTGTAACACCTCTACCCTTCAGCACTTGTATGACCTTGTTGTATTGCAAGTGCTGTAAAGGTCTTACTTACACTAAAATTTAAAAAAACTGAATCACACTTATTTTCTCTTTTCAAAATGTATTTTTTTAATGCTAGACTTTTTTTTTCATACATCTTCTGTTATTCTGTGCTACAGTCTATCTGTGAAAAATCTATTTTGATTAAGATTTTTTTTTCCTTTCATGTTCCACCCCTCCTTCGAATGTAATGAATGTCTTCCGTGTATCTTTCCTTGTCTTCATTTTTGGCATTGTTAAGTTGTTGCACTTACCGGCTCACTTCATGGTATACGATGTGAGAGATGTTCCTCACCACTGAAAGGGTTTCAGTGTATATTGCTTGGAATAATAATTATGATAATAATAATAATAAAATGATAATGATGATGATAATAATAATACTAATAATAATGATAATAATAATTAAATGATAATAATAATAATGATGATAATTATAGTAATAGTAATTTAAAAAATAATGAATATCACTTAAAGAGCACTTTTTTTACTTTTAGAGTGCTCACTCCCTGGTGGCTCTAGATGCTTCCCAATACAGTGAAATTTCGACAGCTTTCACAATGACTTGTTGCATGTCCCACTTACTACACTACAATCCTTTCAAATATATTTCAATGTTAAAAGTTATTCTAATGGAAAATCATTTCAGTGTTAACTTCAATATTAACACTTATTGTCATGGAAAATCATTTCAATTTAAACTTCTATACTAACACTTGCTCTCTTCGGAAACATTTCCTCAGACTCCTTAGAAGATGGAGGCCACAATCCATGGGGATAGAGTTCTGGCCAGAGGTCAAGTCCATATCTGCACAGACCCGGATTGACTTACAAACAGACTGCAGAATAATCGGTTGGAGTAGCAAGCAAACACTGTGTAATGGACAGTGACATGTGCTCCCTTCACGAGGTACACACTGACAGCTGGAGTTACTGAACGATACTACGTAAAGGCAGTGATGTATGGTTCCATTTCTGAACAATGCACTGGCAGCTGAGTGGACTGATGAGCACAGTGTCAAGCAAAGTGATACGTGGTTCCATTTCTTAACCCACATTAACCGCAGAATGGACTGATGAATACCATGTAAATGACAGTGATATGTCATACCACTTCCGAATGATGCGCTGGCAGCCGGATGGATTTGTAAATACCGATAGTGAGGTGTATTTTCTGGATGAGCTACACGCCAAGAACAGGAAAAAACGATGAACTGACACACCACGTATTTACTGCGTTCTTGATATATTTGTGTAGTGTACTTCTTACTGTTCGTAGTTTCCGACAATCTGTGAAAATGTTTGTGATTCAAGTTCAATTTAACTGCTATGGAAGAAGAGTATGAAGGTGCGTACACTGTGTGGTTTGGTCATTCTGTCTCTGACCTATTTTCTCTGCCTGCTCAGGCATGCTGACTCTCACACAGTCTGTAATTTAGAATAGAGAGAGATGGTTACTTCGTTTTGTGCCAATGGCATTTTGCAGCATGTGTTGTGAAAGGTGTGCATGTTGCTCCAAGAGTGTTTATGAGTGTGATGTTTTTTGCTGTCCATGTTGAAATGACTTGACATGCTCTCTTTCCCCTTCCCGAGCTGTAACTCTTACAGTGTAAGAGTAATAAATGATTGTCTGTTAGTTCACTTTTTGATGGTAACCCTATGTAAACCCATCTTAGGAGGCCAACAGTAAGCTTATGTACTTGCTCACAGTCTTGATCTTTGAGTTCCCAGTCCCAATGATGGCTTCCCTATACACTAAAAAGTTTATCAACGGGTCAAGAGGGTATGTTGTGTATTTTGTGGTCTTGGAAGTTGACCCTACCCTCGACACGGTTGAAATATTTGTTTTGCTTCTTGTTGCTGTAAGGTCAGAGAGAGAACAGCGGCGTTCAGCTATTGGTCATGATTTGTAGCTTCATAGTATCAATAGGGAGAATTTATCGCTACTTGTAACAGGTAGTCTGTTGTTATAAAACACAGAAGACATCTGATGATTGGTTGTGATTTTTCTCAGTGTAATACCAATATGATGTGTTTGTTACATAACAACATTGGTAACGTCCAGCCATTGGTTGTGATTTTTCTGAATGTAATACCCGTATAGTTTGTTTGTCACATAGCAACATGGGAAATTTTCTACCCTTGGCTGTGATGTGTTTGTTTACATACAGCTTGAAAATATTTACAATGTGTTGTTTTGATGTGTATGTTGGATAGAGATATAAGGGACAATATACAGCTGTTGTTTGTAGTGTGTTTAGTATTTAGCAACATGGAAAATTTACCGCGGGTTTGATTTGTCGGGAGCATTTACATTAAGTGATCATAATTCGTCCATTTCAGAGGTTTTGATGTTTTTTCCCTGCATTATCAAAGGCAGTTGTTTGCTCAGAGATCATGCCTCTTATCTGAACTAGAATGTGTTGAAAAGGCTGTAAGACTCAAGCTTGAAAAGCAAACAGTACATTGTTCTGAGGTCCTACCTTGTATTGAAAGGAGTATTAAACTCAAGTTAGATAAACAGATTAGCAAACTATTGTCCTTGGTACAGTGGAGGTCTGTTGCACTGGTTTCATGTGGACTCCCTTGACTGACTGCTGAACTTTGTACTAGATGCATAGACAACAAATGTCCACTACGGCTGTAGTTTTGGTTGTAAGTCACATTTCTGCTTCTACTGGTAAAAGTGTTGATAAGGGTCTATTTTGTATTTATCCTGTATTGATGGTGCCTGCAGCTAATTGGAGTTGCTCCTCATGGATAATGTTTTCCTCTTCAAAAAGTTATTAAACCCAAAATATGACAAAATAAACCAGCACATGTTAGGAAATTCCTATTGCAGTGATTACAAGGATGAGGTTAGTGGTCTGACCTGTGTTCTGTGATCTTGCATCTCTTCAGGGGTTGAATATTTGGTTTTGATGCTATGTCTTTCTCTTTGGTGTTGATACTGGTGGTGAGTTCTTTCTTCCTTTGGCTGGGATGGTCTTCCTTCTCCTAAAGAGGAGTATGTTTGAAAGTGTGTGTTCACTGAGTAGGTCTTTGAGATTTTGAAATGGCTTGACAGGGAACATTTTAGACATCATCCTTTGTAATTTTTGACGTCATCTTCTATAATTTTAAACCCCATGCTCTGTAAGAAAAGCTGCAAAGCAGAAGGTTAGTGTTTGGCTCTCTGTATCATTTGGAACACCTTATAGATGTTGCCCACCTTTTTCATATAAAATGTCAGATCCATTGATGACACATTGCAATACTTTCTCTGTGTGGTTGTATTATGTTGTATAGAGTAGGCTATTGTTTTAGATATGTGCTCTGATGGTATTTCAGTCTTGTATAGAAAACCACCTTCAGCTCTTAACATTGTCCATGTAGAGAGTTATGTCTTGTTTTAGCTCCTTCAGAAATAGGAATGTAGTTCATAGTTCATATTTTATAGCTCACTCAACCTGTGTGTAGTGTGTGTGTGGGAGTTGGCGGATGATCTGGTGTGTTTTGCTTCTTCTTTCTTATCAAACATCTTTCGTCGTTATCTCTCCTCCTTCTTTTTTATGTTTATTAATCTTTTGTGTCACCTTTAATCTGTTCGACACCTATATATATGAACTACTTGTGTTGTAAGTGCCGCACAATTCTTACAAAAACAAACATAATCATAACTCTACCAATAGAGGAGGATT
Source organism: Aplysia californica (assembly GCF_000002075.1). NCBI lineage: Eukaryota > Metazoa > Mollusca > Gastropoda > Aplysiida > Aplysiidae > Aplysia > Aplysia californica. Next base: position 609,750 of record NW_004797484.1, on the reverse strand, counting down.
TTCTCTCAAAATTTCATAATTTTTTTTCAAAAGAGAGACATGTGTAATTTATTTTTTATACTTTCGTGAACCAAACTCAAAGATTTGGAGTCTATATTTGGTGAATATTTTTGTAACTTTTCTTTGTCTTAATGTTTTAACTATTCTATGGTTGTAACACAAATCTAAAAATACCTTGTCAGCATATATTCCTTCTCAAAGATTTGGGTTCTGATGATGATAACTAGGAGGAGATGCGGCTCAATTTAGTAAAATTATTAATACGTTTGTCATCCATTTGGCCAAAGATCTGTTATATTGCTTCTCCTTTAATCCACTCCTATCTCCACCTGTTTAACTGAGTAGACAGATGCTGGTCATTTTCCAGAAGGATCTGACTTCTCTACCTTTTCCTCTTTTGTCTTTTCTTCTACAATTCTGCTTGGTGATTAGGGGGTTTTCTTTTTTTCTTTTGGTATTATTCCAGCATTTTTTGTTGATGTACGGTCAAAAATTGCGTTTCTCCTATTTTGTAGTCCACCACTTTTTCGTTACTTGACATCTTTATTTTATATAAATTTATGAGGACTTATTTTTTTTCTGTCTTGGGGCCGCATCAATAATTAATGAATAGGTAGATCCACACAAAATATAAACTGACTTTGGGGTACCAAAACGTGTTTTGGAAAACCAGTTCACAGCAGGCCTAAGCTCAGTGATATCTTTGGACCGAAAAGAAAAGCATTAATATCATCAGCATTTTATATATTTTGTACAAACAGTGATGAATTATGTGCTGCCACCACATATCAATAGGATCTTCAAGGGAATGAGACCTGGAGGTAGATCTCATACATATGGGACACAGCTGGCTGGGGATAGAGAAGATCACCCAGAACTTAGACTGGAAGAGAGCTTTTCTTGGTGGCCTACCACGGGGAAAGAAGTAGATGATGATGATGATGATGATGATGACCACAAAACAATAATTTGTTCTTGTATTTTGTGTTGACGTCACAATCCACACACGATCATTTTGTTTCCGAACCATATCTTTATCAGATTTTCAAGTATTCATTAATGCGTGCAAACGAAACTGTGATGAATTATTCATGGCGTCAAGTGGATAATGTATTTGTTTGTCATATGATGGCATGATGCAGTCTTCTTGTTTGTGAGTCACCTTTTCTGTTGCCTTTGCTCTTTTGTGCTAAAGACTAGAGTTTTATCAAGCCTGCACTGTTAGCCCAGTTGGTATCATGCTGGGCATGGAGCAGGTGGCGTTTGTTTGAATCCTCCATGGGTTGTTTTAGGAAGTTTTTAAGAGCCTCCAACCATTTGGCTTGGCCTTATCAGAGATAGACATTGAATTCGGAGGTCGCTCCTCTTATATAACTTAGAGTGTCGAAAGTGGCTTTTAACCACCTGTACAATGACAATGACAAAAAGTTTGATCAACAAGGCATCAGCCTCTTAGCTGAGCCAGCTATCATGATACTGGACTGTGATGGTCAAGTAGAAAATCAGACATTCTTACACTAAATTTTCAAGGCTCCTCGACCACTTTGCTGGGCCTTATCAAATGTTGACATTAGTTTCAGAGGTTCCTCCTTTTAAATTACCTCATAGTATTTATAAGGACCTTAGACCTACACCATAGTAGCACTGTATTGAAACAGAAGACAGAGGCCAGAGTGTGTTACAGGAGAGTTTACATCTGATTTCCAGATTCATTACTGCTAGACTTCAGCATTTAGTCTCACTGTAGATGGACTAATCTTGACCTCTGCACATTGACAACACTTCATCCACCAGACTGAGATTTTGTAGGTTCTAAGATTTTAATAATCTTACGGTATTTTTCCACATCAGCTCTTTTTCGGGACAGAAGAAAAGTATCTCTATATTTTCCTGGCGTTTCTCTTGTTCATGCCCATGTGGGTATTAACCTACTATCATATTAATATGTGAAGCGTGCTTACAAAATTAGTTGCTTCTTAGATTCGAACCCTTTGGAAGGGTGAAGTTTTTACAATTTATATGTATGAAATAATAAATGGCATGTTATACTCAAAGAATATGGCATCAATACAAAATCTACAAATTTGACCCTAATGTCTATTTTTGGCCTATAACTTCATTTATGGATTGCTGGAAGTTACTCTTTTTGTTAGATCGCCTCACACATTTTCATGAACCCTGATTTTACTGATTTAGCGTTTGCATGCTTTTATTGGGATGACGTTTGTTTTTTTTCTCCACTGTGAAGAATTTATGAAAATATGGCACTGTTTGTCTTTCTATAGAAAGGATAAGTCAGTTGACTTGTAAAGTACCTGTTGCAATCGCTTTTCACAGAAGGTGCTACTTTTTCACTGTCTCAAAATGTCTGTGTTCTAACTCCGAGAAATTGTTAGGGGTTTGTTTTTATTGGGGTTTTTTTTTTTTTTTGGAGAAAGCTGTTTTATCAGCAGAAATATGTGTTCTCTATAAATGTGCGTTCTTTGACTGTTGACATGAAGGACATACCAGATCTGAGAGTAGTTGGAAAAGGTGGAGGGAGTAGGTGGGTTCTCTAAGGTGGTCTGCTTCTTCTACTTCTTAATGTTACTGTTTACTTCATCTTCATGAAATGTAGCAGTTATTGTGTGGGCTCTTTGTAGACTTCAGCTCAACTTGGCATAGAAAAAGATAAGATAAGACACTTTGATCACTTATATCCTACTTCCATTGTAAAAAACCGAACTTCAATAATCAAGCTGAGATTTTGTTAGTGCTACATAGATGCTATATGTAATATATTCATGTCTATTTATGATAAGAGCACACTCCTGTTTTTTTATAACCAATCCCTCCATTTAAATCTGTGTTTTGTATGCTGCATTTAATGTTCCGAGTTCAGTCCTCAAACGTCCATCCACTTGCATTTTTTTCGTATGAACGAAGCAAGTCGTTATTATTGTGTTGAGCACTGTTGTACAGTATTGTTCTTAGATGAACAACCGTGCTGCTTAGCCGTCCATATATAACACCGTCAATATCATTCACAATACATTTCTGTGTTTTGATTTGGTCAAAATGTCTTGTCCGTCCATTATTTATCTAAAAAGAGTTTTTTTGGTTTCCCGCTGGATCCATTTGTCATTCATCTTGCATTTCCTCTAGAATTAAGAAGCATTTTATGTCAATGCATTTTTCTTGACTTACTATGACTAAAAAGATAATTCTAGAAGTCTTTTGACTTATTCCAACAAAAAAAGAATTCTCTTTTTCTGAATATATATCGTCAACCAGCTGATCAGATCTACTAAGCCCAAAATTTTTTGAAAAAATTGTAAATTGGTGATATCTGGTGTATATACTTAATAAATATTAAAATTTGGTCAAAATTCTAGTTTTCAATGTTGAAAAAAAGCATTAAACGATACATTAAGTAGGAACAATTTGTGAAAGAATTGAAAGTTGTTGTTTTTTCCTCTTTCCTGAAAAAGTTTGTTTTCTTGGCTTAGGACATTTGAACAGCTTGCTGACAGTATTGATTTCTGATTGTGTAAAAGAAGAAATGTTACTTATTTGATACTTGGTACCGAATACGCAGACTGTCACACAAACTATCTGGCTTCCGTAAAGTTTTGACATAGTTTTTGTGAATCAGAAATCTTTCTACCTGTTCTCTGATAATGAATTTGTTTGCATGCCAGCTCAAATTTGTATCCTTGACCCAGATTTGTTCAATGATCTACATTATAAAGCAATCTTACCACCTTATCTCAGGCTGGAAAAACTTTTTGCTTTTAAATTGAAAAGCCAAACAATCTACATTATTTTTCTGTATGGCTCGTTGTTAGAGCTGATGTCCAGAACTATATTTTTTGTTGTTTACCAAGTCATGCAAGGTTCGAGCCTTGTGATATTACCCTCTCTTCAAACATTCCAACAAGTACTTTCAGCTCAGACCCTGAGTTATAAGACAATTACTTTGGCTGTTTTACTCTGTTTCAAATGTTTCTAGAGGTCAGCACATCGTCGCCTAAGAGCTATTTCTTCTAAAAGTGCCTCTTTACTTAAGCACACTTTGGACAAAATAGTTCTAAGGCGACAACATGTTTAAAAGGAAATTTGGGCTGTCTGAGGGTGCTCTGGTGTGGTTTGCTCATTCTTTTCTTTCAAACATCTGCGTTCCTTATATCTCCTCCTTCTTCTCTACGTTACTCTTAAGTAATGCCTGTAATCTTCGGCACTCATATGACCTATTTATGTCGCAAGTGCCGTAAAACTCTTCCTAAAACTATCCAGATGAGGGAAAGTGTCACTGTATAATAAGTTATGCCATTGTCATGTTGATGATAAAACCACACTACTGTGCTCTATACAACATTCCAAAATACTTTGTTCATGATTTCCTGTGCTTGATGTGATGCAGAGTGTCTCTAGTTCCATGTACAGGGGAAAAGAACCCATCATGATATACTGTGCTCACATCCGTGCTTTTAACATGTGGCTGTCTCTTTGTTACAGCATCTGTTTGTGCACATTCGTTTGTGCATGTATGTGAGTGAACAGTGCATAATATGTTTGTGCTGTAGTGTTTGTGTGTATATTATATGTGTGTGTGTGTGCGTGTGTGCGTGTATTGGTGTGCATGGGCAATCCGAAAGAATAATGGAAAGAAGTACATGCATGCCTTTGTATGTGCATGAGAGTTTGTGTCTGAAAGCAAGAGAGTTGGGTTGTCTTTAATCAGCTACTTTGTATCGAATGACTACATGTGTCAGTGTGTGTGTGTGTGTGTCTCTGATGGATGTGTGTGTGTGTGTATGTTTGTGTTTGCGTTTGGTTCAGATGTCTAAAAAATGTACATAAAAATAGTCTGTTTGAAGGCTAGTGGTCTTGTTTGTGTTTGTGCATGTTGTGTGGTCTGCTCCTTCTATTTCCTTTTTGTGTCTCAGTATGCTTAATTTAAAAATTCATTGTGGTTCCATATATCTGTTGTCATGCCAACTCACTACAACTCGTGATGTGTATTTGTGTTCACTATGTTTTCACAAGTGTATTGTTTTCTCATAATCTGTGTTGCTGTGGTTACCGTAAATACTGATTATGCATTACGGTACTTTCAGGTTATTTGCATACCACCGAAGAGTTTGGTCATGTTGTTACATATACTCTCATCTGCTTGGTGATACCTTGTCTGTGTTTGTCCTTCCTTTCGATAGTCTGGTCTGGTGGGTGAGTGGTGGAGGGCACCAGCAGTAGGTCCTACTTCTTTACTTTCCCTCGAAAGTTTCTGTCTGTCTGTCTTACTCTTTCCCAGCTCTAAATGACTGTTACTGTGTCGATGTGCATCTCTTTTCTCAAACAAAACTGTTCTGGTGGTACACTTTGACACGAATATATCGTGTGGAAATGTGAGTGGATTTTCACATTATATATTTTTATGCTTGTGCTTTTCCTTTTACATTCCACACATGTTGAGGTGTGTAGAGTGTGTAGCGTGTTTGTTTCTGTGTCCCAGGTACACTTCCTTTGTTCATGCTTGACCCCTGTGTCTCTATCTTCCCTGCTCACTGTTTGCAAAGAGAACTGGAAACTACTTAAAAAGAAGGTTGTTACTATGGACTGCTGAATGGAAACAGTGCGATGACTTTTGAGAGATCTAAATTCAATGACTTGCCAGCTCTGGGCAACGTTTTGTTTCAAGCATGCACACATGCTTAAATAGTTGACTTTGAATGATTTAACATGCCTTGTGTTGGTTGGTGTTGTGCTTGTGGACACACCGTACTGACTTTAACTGACTTTTTATTTGTCCCCCGACCTCTTTTGATGAACCCAAACCTCTGAATCACTAACAAATTATTCTCTTTCAAACTGCATTCAGTTGTGTGTGTTTTGAAGCCATCCTTGCAGCCTGTAGTGAGTTTCCACCTAGTAAAGATTGTGGTATATTCCACAGGCCAAAGGAGAATAAGGTCTTAGGTCCAGAAAGCTCATGCAACCGACACCACAGATTAAGAAACTACAGTAAAAGAAAAAGTTCAAAATTTTGGGCTCAATACATTTGAAGATCTGGGCTCCATAAATAGACAAAATACTTAGATACTTATTTCCTCTGCTGAGGTAAGTACATGTATTAATCTATATAGACTTTGGATTTGTACCTCAAGTTAAGATCTTTTCTGTCTAGCTAGCCCTGTTTCTTTCAGCTGTCTTTAAATTTGCTTTGTGTTCCTTCTGTTGAGTAAACCCTTTTACTTTAGGTCACTGAAGGAGTGGGTGGTTAGAGGGTGTCATTGGTAGGTTGTACTCTTTCACTACTAGTATACTACAGACGTTTGTTTGTGTCTTTCAGTCTTTCTTTTTCCCCTGTGCTAAATTTCTGCGTGCTTCCTTTGATTCGCGCTGGAGAAAGAGTCAGAGATGAACTGAGGAAATATTAGCGAGCTCCTTTTTTTTTTCGGAAAGGGATTTATATATACTAATAACCAATACTCATATTTGCTTCAAGATCAGCTCTTGTCAGGTTATCTGTTATTGTGGTGTAGAACTTGCAGCTTTTTGAAAAAATAACGGTTGAGTCCTGTGTCATGTTGTAGTAAAGGACATCCATTAAGTTAAAAAATGAACTTTCGTCTTGTTTTGTTCTGGTAAAGACTACCAGCACCTTGGAAGGTCTGAAGACATATGTGATTTATAAATTATATGTTTGTGATTTGATCTTTGTTGTTTCATGTTTAGTTCTAAGATTCTGTTCATAATGTCTTAATAGAAGTGGTTGTTCATGAATGTGTGCTCCCCACAAGATTTTGCTTGTTGTTAAAAGACATTATTCTGGTATTTATATATCCTTTCAGCTTGTTTACTGGAAGATAACCTAATTTTTATGACAAGAGTTTTAGCTCCGCCCATGCCATGCTCCACAATAAATATGATTCTATGATGTGAGTTCTTGTGGATTTATGACCCCTATTTGTATGTCTAGTGTATTGTGTAGTTCTTACTGTGTACACTGTTTGTATGTTTTTTCCTGTCAGTTTAGTTTTAGTGTGAGGTTTACGACACTTGCAACATAATTAGATGACATAAGTGCTGAAGATTAGAGGTGTTTCAAAGGAGTAACAAACACAAAAAAGGAGGAGACTGGAAGATAAGGACGATAGATGTTTGATAGGTAAGAAGGAGCAAACCTCACCAGAACACCCACCAACCATCCACTCCTAAGTCATGTTAACATTTACAAGTGGTCTGTTTGATAGAAAACTTACACAAATTCTAAGTAATTGCTTTGACCAATGAGGTCATGCCGGTCCAGCACCTTTTGTCTGTTCATTACCTCACTCTGATGGCAACGGACACATACTCTGTCTTTACCAATCTCCAAGCACCTATTTGCAGCTGGACAGACAAGAAAGCAAGAGTACAAATACTTTTTCTAAGGATATCTGTAGTCAAGGGAACCCTGAGATATTGAGAGTGCTGCACAGTTGGCCTATCATATAAAACTGCTCCTCCCCTCAGAGCTTAATGGCAACAGAGGATGAAAAAGTAACCTGGGCCATCCACATCTTAATTGAGATTGAGAATTATGCCAACTGAGCTGACAGCACACCTCAGAAAATTAGATCTCAGTATGAGGAGAGTAGAAGAAGAAAAAAGAGAGAAGACTCCGAGCTGCCATTTTCAGAGGGGGGTGTGGGGGAAGTTCAGTTTATTTTAAGTTGTATATACATTCTCTCCTGGTGATCTCCACACCAGAGTCTAATCTGAGGCGCTTTCAGCTGTCAGCAGCACAGACAGCTGTTTCAGATAATAAACTATCCTTTTGTTTTCACTGAAACCCCATATCTCAGCATTTGTTTTCTGTTTAATTTTATGCTAGTTATGTCAAATTACACTTATCGTTTTGTTTGCAAATGTTTCATAAATGTTCAGTTGTTCACAAAATCCCAGTGGCATTCTTGTGGATCGATGTGATCAAGAGAGTAACATGCTGAGGAGTAAAGAAGGAAAGATAAGGATGATAGTTGTTTGATAGAGACCACCCACCAACCATCCACAAAGAAACTGAAGTACGCTTGAAAGTCTCAAGAACCACCTTGCATCGGTTAGATTATCCAAGTCTAACAAACTCAGACGCCTGAAAGGTCACCAAACTCAGTACAGGTACTGGAACTAAACAAAAGTAAAACTACAACAAAAAATATGGAAACCTGATAAGTTTAATTTTCTCCCATATTCATGTTGAGAATACAATGTTGTACATAAACAAAATATAGACACACACATGCACACAGTTGGACACATTCAAGTTTGGAAAAATGGTGCACATAACCACACAGTGTTTAGGACACACATCGCAGGCCATTGCAAAATGTTTTCCTGAGCTCACATTTTTATGCAAGAGTTAGGAGAAATTGTTATCACCATCGTAAGAATCCTGCCTCACATACTCCAAGGGCATAAAGTATCAGACAAAAGTAAATAACACCTCTCATCATTTCAAGCATATATAAAAAAAGACGTATTCTGTTCCTATTCCTACAATCCTACCAGGAAAGTACAAAAACTGCAGATTTTTTCAATCCTCTTTACTGTTTTAATCCTGCCCAAATCATCAAAAACCTTATTCCAAAAAGGTAGCTCCAGAAAAACAAAGAGTGCTGTAATAAACAAATTAACTACAGGCCTTTTATAGTAAAATACTTCTTTTTAGTAGTAATTGTACCTTAGCTGTTCACAAGAGCTTGGTTCAGTTTACCGAGATCAGAGATCCTTACATTAGCCTGTGGATGAATGTTAAGTTCTGGACTTTTTAAGCCTCTCAAAGCACCTCAGGCTGTTGGCTACAAAAGCAAGACTTATGATGAGATCATGAACGTTCAAGTCCTGAACTAAGCATTTTTGTGAATGTCCACTTGGATATGGATAGTGCTCTCACATTTCTTTCACAATACTTGGGCTAGGCTTTGAGGACTCCAATCAGACTTCCACAGGTACAAATGAGCAGAATTTTTTTCTCTCACTTTCACCTTTTACATAAAAAGTCGTCTTCTCTGCATGTCTGTCTTAGCTGCTGAGAGTAGATCTTATTTTATATCATAAGTCTCAGATTCGGGCCAGAAAAGTAAATAAACATTTCCTATTTCATGCCTTTCATGCAAATTGCCAAAACATACTACTCTTGATAACCAAATTACAGGTAATGGTGGGTGTTTCAACAAGTAACAACAAGTTCGCAACACTAGCAACGGTGGATTTGGCACGTCTTCTGACATAGTTATTATATAAAAAAAACTGGAGAGAATGAGCACACACATACACACAAGCAGTCATATGTTCATACATGCACACCACACAAAAATTAGACATAATCCACTTTTGAGCTTGTAATCTCCAATAATCAACCAGAAAAATAATTAAAATGAAACAAAGATGAGAGGAAAAAATAAAGGAAATCCAAGTCAAGAACATGAAACGCATGTTAGGAAAAGCAACCTAACACCACTATGAACTCCATAACTATATATAATATATATATATATATATATATATATATATATATATATATATATATATACATACATCATTGCATACATGTGGATGGCTGTTTTCTATAGCTGGAAAAAAATAGGGAACGTAAAACCATGAAAAGTTTAATGAACGTAGTTCACAGAACAAGGTAAGTTTCTATCACTTCAGTAAGTGCTTGCATTCGCATAAAAATTTTAGAAAAATAGAAAACACTATCGGCTGTTCACGATTTTTCCATTCGTCATTTCAATGCAGCGTTCAAGACACATTTCGTTTTACATGATATAAAAATCGCTCTTCTGCCCGAAATAAACAAATTTTCTTTGGGCACCTACAGTTGAGACGTTGGGGATCGCTTACAGAGAGTTACTTTTCTGTGGTAGTTAGACTTAGAAGAGGTGACAGATCTAGATCTAGAGATACTATGCCACCAAACGGCAGGTCTGATTATGATTGGCACCTGTGCTGTGTCTAAGTCTGTGATAGATTTTAATTTAGAGGCTGTGCTGTGGCCCTGTGGCTACGAGACGAAGACAGTATATCATGTGTGTGTGTGTGTGTGTGTTAGATCTATCTAGATCTAGAATTTAGATGAGAATGAAATCACTATGCCACCCAAACGGCGAGCCATTGGACGAATGACACCTGTGGCTAAGAGACAAAGGCAGAGTAGATCTAAACCTAGAATCTAGACCAAGTGTGAACACAGAAAATACAGAGGGGGAAGAAAAACATGAAGTAGATATCTAAATGAAGAGGAAGAAGATCAACCTGATACTGATGTATATCCAGAGGTTTTGGATGATACACAGCAGTCTTAAGAGAGTTTCACTTTTGAAAAATCATTTTTGCTCAGGTACAGAATAGAACCATCCTGTTTTAATCAAATAACTTTAAATTACTGCAGCATTGACATTTTTATCTAGCTACATCGCAAAATTAATTTTTGTCTAGACAACATTATTTTCTCGTTCATAGAACGGGTAGGGAGGCTAGTATTATATAAAACAATACATAATTACTGCAACCACTAAGTGATGATAGGGGGAGGTGAAAGCCAGAGGAGAGGAAGCCATTGGGATAACAACCATTCTTGAAATCTGTTTACTACTTTCCGATTATTACTACTTTCATTAAAAAAACATGTTCTATTGTGGGGAGGCTGTGAATTCAAAATAGGGACTTTGAGATTTTTACAGACCTAGACAAGGAACAGCTCAAAGTTGATTTGTTGGGTTTTTTTTAACACTTTATAGTCAAACAGCCAGCAGTACAGTGCCGATATGCTCAAGAGTGACTATAAAATGTTCAGGGGACTTCCTGTCGTTCCTGGACTCCTACAACACCTGTACAAATCCCCCCCCCCCCCTCTGAATTTTTTCTATAATAATACAGTGACATTTCCAAGACATCCGCCTGTTTAAATCAACCACTTTTCTCCTCAATAACAGGTGCCCCATCTTGGACAATTTCGACTGTATATTTGAGTAGTTAACCATTTTTTCCTTGACATTGTGTGGTCGTCCTGAGCAATTTAAAAAATGCTACAAATGCTACAACCCACGATAGGTCTGCATCACCCATCATGAGAGGGCAGTACTAATTGTAATAGCAGCACCTCAGGACCCAGAAACCTTTATTGTGCATGTATATTGTACTACACAGTAGTAACAGTTATGCAATATCAGATTATGAGTGTCAGTTTAGTTTTTAGTTAGACTTTCACAGCACTTGCAACAGAACTACTCAAATAGGTCATATATAAGTGCAGAAGCTTAGAAGGTGTTTCGAGAGAGTAACATAGAAAGAAAAGAAAGAAAAGATAAGGACATTAGATATTTCATAAGAACAAGCAAATCATACCAGAGCATCCGCCAACTATCCATTATGAATAACAAAATCAGAGACAATCATGCATAGTGTTTACATGTTAATACAAGTACATCACCATATTATCAGAGAATCTAAATATACCAGACAGAGTAGCTAAATAAATCAAAGCAAAACAAACTTGTGGGCAAACAAGTTTCCTACATATCTGAAAAAGGATTCTAATACTAATAGTAACACCTTGAAAAGAAAAAAAAAATACAGCTTCATATAAATCTACAATGTAAAAGATCCAGGATAAGTTAAAGAAAAAGTCAAACTAGACACATGACTCCGAGCACAGACTGAAGAAACCAAATGCATCCTCCATCCCTCTTAAACAGAACATGAGTGGAAAAAAATAAAATGGAAAGAAGTAATAGTAATAATAACAATATTAATAACAATAAATGTTTTCAAATGTACATCCATGCCAAAAAATAAGCCCTTTTTTCGGGAAAGAATCTAACGGCGCTGGCAATTGCCAAAGGGCGTATGAGCGCGCGAGACACATTGAGCTATTTCAGTTCGGTAGGAATTAATTTTGAATTTTACACGGGTGGCGGCGGAAGCCTACTCTTATTAATTTTAGGACCATCAAAGGATCTTAAATATGCGTAACTTGCACACGAGACCTCCGAAAAAGTAAGCCCTATGTACTTAACAAATTATGAGTACTTTGACCCTTACTATGGACAGAGGTCAGCCAAGATAAACATTCAGTAATTCACTCGACTTAATTTATACATTTTTTCTTTGATCCGACAACAATCTTCAGACAGAAACAAGTAACCAGCAAAACGTTGGTTGGTGAATCAGGCCCACACACAGTAACTCAGGGTATAAATATAAGGAAAAGATTTTAGATTTCTTCTGAGCACGTGCTCTTTTGGTGGATTGGGTGCTGTTTTTTTAAAACGATTTGCAATGCATCTTGCTGAGCGTTGTTATAGAAATCACTATTTTTAAAAAAAACACACAAAAAAAACAAACCAACAACACAAAGTCACCCCCCATCCCCCCAAAAAAGGGTTTGTTTGAGTAAAAAGAAGCGCATTGTCACAATAATGGTCATTTAGTGCTGGGAAGAAGTAAGGTGGACAGACAGAACAACAGAGGAAAAGTAAAGAAGTAGGACCTACCAGTGGCGCTCTCCAACCACCCGCAAATAATTGTGGAATGACATCATAACATAAGGACAGCCAAAAGTTTTTATACATTAAGGGAAAAGACATGTTCATTTCCATCATTATCAACAAATAATATCAGATGAACACGTCTAACACCAAAAGGTGATAATGAGTGTCCCATAAGACAGCTACCTGACACTGCCTGCCAAATAACAGCACCTCTATAAAGCACACTGTAAACATAAATCCAGATGGTCTCTATTTCAAGAAACATGTTCTAGCATCTATATGAAGCGTATAGTTTACAAAAAATCAGCTTGGTGAGGTTAAGTTTTCTGTCTAATTCTAAAAAATTGATTCATATCATTTTCTCATATCTAAAATTTGGGCTCCTCAAGCAGAGTACATTTCACACACAATGAACCACGATGAAAAAAAGACAAGAGTATGTATATATATACAAACTTAGAGACAACAGACCTCTGACAAAGAGCCTCAGTGTCTTTCGTATCTGTAACACCCACAAAAAAAGCCCTTTGAAAGTAATTTTTTACAAAATAAAGAAAGCAAAACTTCTGTTCCAGCGTAACAGTAAAGATATAAATGAATTAAAGAGAAAGAAACGGTTGAACTGAGGAAACAAATGAAAAAGATACAACAATTGAGTAAGGGCATTTCTTCCAGATCTAGTAAGATTCCACCATTTTATTACAATGCCAAGAAGAAAGAAAATGCAAAGCCTTAAAGGTAGAGGGCAAAGAAAAACTGTAAAACTAGGCGGAGAGTTTCTCCTATACTTTCTGGATAAAACAATAACCGGGAAATTTCAGTGGAAGATGTCTAGTACGTAATCTAACATTTTTTTTTTTTTTATGTTCTTTTGATTCATCAAAAAGTTTGGATGATGGCAGACCTCACTCTGGATGACACAAACGTTTTTAGGGATGAAAAGCAATGCGGTAAACCTGCACAAATAGCAAGCACTGTCTGTGGTAAAAGAATTTTCAGTTTGGAATCACAGCAAGTTTCCTTCACGTGGAAATTTTTGCACTGGGTTTTAACGACAAGATTATGCACAGTAATATTTGTAAGTTGTTGAATTTCAGTGCCTTCAGTTTTATCGGGTCTTTTTGGTAGTGCAACACTTTAAAGAACATTTTTCCAAAAAAAAATAAAAAAATTCCAGCGAAATAGGATATTAAATTAGTGGCCTACTCACAAAAATCATTATAATTTTTAAGATGAGATCAAAGAGAAATTTAAAAACAACAAAAAACAAAAGAAAGCATTCTTAATCTCTGATACCACAACGCTGAGCTGTGGATCACAAAAAGAAAAGAGCAAAATTCCAGAATCGCAAAAAGGGACGGGTGCGAAGAAAACAAATCCTTGGTAAATCAAAGCAGTAGTTCTTCGAGAACCTACATGCTACATCACAGTTTAAATCACATGGTTATCATAATTTATATGCTGGGGATGACAGTGGTCGAGATAATGATGATAATGATGGGCAAAATGTTGCACTATATTTTTTTTTAAACCATAAAAGAAAATTCTCCGAAAAATCCAAGTCTCCATAAGTTTTTTTTCTACTGTACATTTGCTATGATGATGATGATGATGATGATGATGATGAAGATGATGATATAATGATGATAATGATGATGGTAGTGGTGACAGGGTGAATGATGAGATGATATTGATGACAATAGTGATGGGTCTAACAAAGATGACAAGTACAATGATAATGTCCAAATACACAACAAAGAGAAGTGCTGTGACAATGATAATAACGATGACAATGGTTACATTGACCAGAATTGTAAGATAAAGCCCCCTCCTAGATTCAATAAAAAATCAGGGCGCACATATTCAATGAGGTCTCATTACATTAAAAAAAACAAAAAAACCACAAGGTATCTTGTAACTGCTACCTGTCCTCAATATTACATCAACCCCTACAAACCCCACATCCTCAATCATATTTTGACTTTCCGGAGTCTCAACAGTTCAACACTGTATGTATCTACGTAAGCAATACACAACTAAGGCAATGGAAATAAATATGCATTTCTACAAATAGAATTGAAACCCTAAAACATTACCATAACGTGTGACATTTCACTAACAAAGATGGAAAGGTCTGGAGATAACTCTGTAACATCAACTTTACTAACAATCCATTTGTATAACATGAGCTTGTGTCATCATCCTGTCTCAATTACTTCACAGTCAGGCTTTTGCTTCCTCATGGAACAGCCCACTCAAAAAGTCTGCACGCTCATTCAAAAGCAATGTAATACAACAGCGCAATTTGACCCTACACAAATTGACAAAAGCCCCTTCCATAGAGGATTTTCAAACCGATATGTCACCTATATACAATGCATTTCACAAAATGTAGAAAGGTTACATTATCATCAAAATGTTCCCGACTTTTGCATACCGGAATACCGTCATTACTTTACTCTTTCTCGTGCTCATCACCCACAACGTAAAACCAACATAATAACGATTACAAAGAAAAATAGACATCAGAAATAATAAGGAGTAAACACCAAACTCATGATGCATCGTCATCGACTGGAATATGTTTTCCACACGGATATCTGACAACATTCCCACAAAACAAATTTTCATTCTCTCAAACTTCATAGCACATTCAAAAAAACATTTCAAACAAAAGGATGAAGACCTGAGTACTCCAATTCAAACCTCAATTTCATTCCGTTCTGTCATTCAAGAGCATCAAAACTATCAAATATGACGTCAACCCATCACTCGACAGAGTATGACAATAAGAACATTATTTTTCCATGAACCTTAACATGATTCTAATTTCTGCTTGTGTATCATTTATTACGTTCTTAGAGTTATGTGAATAGATTAAGTGTATATAAATTATTTTTTTATTTTCGTGTATGTTCTGAATATTTACGTGCAAAATATGACATATGCATATGTGTTCAAGAAATAGCTTTTGTAATAAAATAGTTCTCACCCAATCAAAATCGTGTCTTTACAAACACCTATCAATCAGTGTACAAAGTAGTTCAAGAATCTGCCTACTTCAGCCAAAAGATTTATCCTGAGCTATTCTTTACTCCATTGAGGATGTTCATTCTCATCATTCGACAACTTTTGAAGACGTTGTGTTTAGGGGCACTTAACGCGTATATAACTTCGTATGTGTTTTCTCTTACCTTAAAGAGTTAATTACTGTAAGCATGTCTTCATATGTGTTTGTTATGTCCTAAAACAGTTAATCACAGTAGACATAAATTTATATGTTTCCATCATGTTCTTTAGAGTTAAAAACAGTTTGTAAGCATGGCTTCATGAGTCCGTAATGCTTTTAAAAAATTCACTACCTTACAGTTCTATTTTTGTTAGTGAATAGGTGAACAACCCACATTACCAGCAACTTTTGAAGCAAGGAATACCAAGGAGCACACCACCATACATATCTTTGAGTCTCTTGAAATAACTACATTCTACATTCCATTTGATAAATAAAACGTCAACATGTACACCTCAAAACACACATCATAACGAAGAAAAAAATGCGTTCTGTTTATTCTGTTGTAAGTCATGGGAATGAGAACCAAGCTGTCTCCGTATAGAAATACTATCGTTGCGAATTCTGAAAGTTATAACATAACGTAAATGTAACATTAGTCATATCTCCCGGCCACTACACGACCGCTACAGGTCCAAACACAAATTCCTCTTCAGACAAAGTACACAGGTACATATAAAAACACATCAGCTCTTTCTTTCTGCATATATCATTCCTTATAGAGTCACTTCTTCTTTCACTCTCACTTTACTCATTCCTTCTGTGGAATTGAAATCAGTACCACAGAAACCATTATCCTACAAACACACACATAAGCATACTTTTCCTTATTCTGCACCAGTAAACAGTTAAATAAGGTACAGCACAAATTTTACCTTTCACACTTATACATCGCAACAACAACAAAATGTCCATCCACTCTACCACAAATCCTGTCAGAAATGTTCAGCAATAACGCTGCAAAATTTGTAACATAGAGTTACAATAGCACTATTTTTGAAAGTGGGAGGGAGTGTGAAAATAGGATGAAATACCAGAAGTGAATTTTAAAAGTCCTTTTCAAGTACATTGCCATTGTTGCCAAGATGAATAAATCTACTTTCTTTTTTAAAGGTAACCTATGTCTGACATTAATTAAATCGTTACACAGCACCCAAAGACAGAACCACGTTAAAAAAGTACTATTTTTTAACAGTGACATCAAACCGAATCGTATCCCCTCCTAAAATCAACTCCATAACCAGTTAGTCATCTGGGTTGAGAAGTTGACCCTGTGCTACAAGTAAGAGTGAAGCCACCACCCATCCCCTCACTCAGTAAACCTGAGAGCCTGGGCTGGGCAACACGGGAGCAAACCACTTTGCATCCTCTCCGCAAGCCCCCTCCCTCCGCTATCACTCAACGGCCAGTACTGAATGACTAGCTAGCAAACCACTCATCTTAGTGCTGAGAGACCGGCCACACAGCCAAGACTAATCTCTTCTCAAACTACCCAATCGGTAAGTGGTGTGTGACCAGCAGCCACTGTACTTCACATCTCCTGTCATCATTCACAATAGCCGTGTTCATTGATGTCCCACTCCCTGCCACAACAGGCCTCAATCTTCCCCAGTCTCTGCTTTGGTAAATTATTTCATAAAATTGTAGACCACTGTCGGATATTATGTCTTCAATGTATGTACTCAATCTTCACAAAACCTTCTCAAAT
>NW_004797484.1:569954-587454 GCF_000002075.1 Aplysia californica | reverse complement strand
TGACCTGAAGCACCAGATCGGCCAGGTACCTCGGTGCCTCTTTGGCTGATAGAGGGTGAGTGTACTGGACCGCAGTTAAGATATGGAAGCGACTAGTGCTGAGAACAGAAAAAACAAGAAAAATAAAATGAGAGTAAACCGGAGGTAATAGTTTTTTAGTAGCAGAGGGTATGTTATGATGCAGCGTCTTCAATAGGACTGGACAACGTGGTAGAGGGGTGAGCCATGAAAACTCAAAAACAACCTTAAGGTAAGACTACTCCAATAAGCTGTTTGAATCAG
Organism: Aplysia californica; assembly: GCF_000002075.1. Classification (NCBI taxonomy): domain Eukaryota; kingdom Metazoa; phylum Mollusca; class Gastropoda; order Aplysiida; family Aplysiidae; genus Aplysia; species Aplysia californica. Next base: position 587,172 of record NW_004797484.1, on the reverse strand, counting down.
GATCATCTACATGATCTGCCAGCACGATACAAACTGAGGTAACAGAGGGCCACCTAATCAGGAAATTCATTTGAGAGAAAAAGAAGCATTTCAGTTAGACGTTGGGAGAAAAAGCAAGATAACAGAAAATAGGACAGAAATATTTTTCAAAAACTTTTAAAGTCTTGTGAGGCAAATCAGACAAAACAAATTCATTAGAGATATTTCAACAATTTTCATTTTTACAAAAAATAAACTTTAGTTCATCCATTCTGGCATTATGGGTTCAAAGTTGATTGGATCAATATACCATGCAAAGACTTTTTAATATTCACTACCTACCATTCATAAGTGCCTCCTACTTGAGGGTCCTCCCTCAAAATGGTAATGATGTTGAGCTAGATATGACTTGCCAACCAAACAATACATACTTAATCCACACGGATACATTTAAAAAGGGTGAGGATAAAGAACAAAGATAAGAAGAAAGAAAATCAGAACCGAACAGGAATGCATGGAGAACATGAAACCAGTTTATAATTGGTGCAATTTTTAACAAGTTCATGACCAGGAACCATCCTTTTAACCATCCAAGAGTCGATGGCCGATTAAATGAGTCATACGTTTCCTTCTGTGCCATCGCTGCCGATTTAATAAGCTGTAATTTGAGACAGTATCCTGATTTTTTATGTCGCCAAACATTTTAACTCTTTCACACGAGAGCTGCATTTCCTATATTTAGTCTACTTTCTGTAAATGTGAAGGTTTACTGCCTTCACTAGGTTGGTTAGCCTGTTCCCAAGCATTTCCCTTGGCACCACCAGCTATTTGTTAGCAAGACTGTGAGGGTTAATATAAATGTACCTACAGATACAAGAAGTCCCCTCTCCAACTACGACCCAAGTCTTGCACATATCTCAACACCACCCACTAACTCACCTCTGAGCATCAACTTTCACCATATTTTTCCCAACAGAGACAGTGGCTATTGCAATCGCAACTACAAGCTCGGACTTGGTGACTTCCACTGTCCCAGAGTAGATCTGGAAGCTGACCGACTGACCAGCCGAATTCTTGGAACTGCATCAAAGAGACAAAGTGCGACTCTAAAAAAACAATGATAACATCTGACTTTTCAGTCTGTTTTGGGGAAACAGCAACATGCCCATACAATGAAAGTCATGTAATGAGAAAACACGGTTTTAGAAACAACAAAAATCCTATCTGCCTGTTTGAGGGAAAAAAACAAGCCCATTGAAACAATGTTTATGTAAGGAAAAAGAACCCATCTTAAAAGGAAAAATTATTCACTTTCTCTTTTATTTGTTTCTAGTTTTGTTTTAGTAAGAATTTAATGGCACTTGCTACAAAATAAGGTCATACAAGTGCCGAAGATTAAAGGTGTTACAAGAGAGTAACAAACACAAAATAGAAGGAGAGACCAGGACGATAGATGTTCGAAAGGAAAGAAGGAGCAAACCACACCAGAGCACCCACCAACCACCCACTTGTTTCTAGAAAAGAGAGATAGATGACAGTCACAAAGAAAAAAAAAGCTACTTTCTCACAATACACAATACGTTGATACACAAAAAGAACATAGCAATGATGAGCTTACCTGCCAGATTCAATCTTGACACCATCCCAGCCTGAGGCTCCAACCTGATCAAACTCAATGGAGATTGGTGTCGACTGAAGACCAAAAACACATAAGGATACAGTAAAAGTCAGCACCGAAAAGAAAAAGGGAAAAATGTCTGCAAAAGAATGGGGGTAAGGAAAATGTCAAGGCCAAGGGTTCATAGTTTAGTTTTCATAAAGAGTTTTTACAGTACTCACAACACTAATAGGTTAAAAAGTAATGAATTTAGAAGTGTTATTACACAGTAACGAATAAACAAAAAGAGGAGAGATGTAGAAGATAGATGTTTGATAGGAAAAAATGAGTAAACCACATCAGAGTACCCACCAACCATCCACAGTCATGGGCAAGGGTTCAAAGGTGAATGGAGTCATCATTTTCCCTTTATACTAAAATGTTCCTAAATAGAACTCTTTTTTGACTTGCTACATTGACTTTGTCAGCCCCCCCCCCCCCCCCTCCCCCGAGAGTCGCTATACCAACATCTGTGTTGTAGCAGTTAGGAGCTTCACTGTCGCACACAGGAGACCCAAGTTCAATTCCAGAACGGGGAAGGGGGGATCTCGTGGTCTAGAGGTTAAGGTGTTTGCTTCTCATTCAATTGGTCCCGGGTTCAAAACCTGACAACCACGGACAAATTTTCTTTTCTAAAATTTTCCCCTTTCATCTCCATTTCTGCTCTCTTATTATGCTCTGTTGTCTGCTTTTGTCTCCAATTTCTGCCCCCACCCCCTCCCCCTTTGTCCCCTCCTCTGGGCACCTGACTCTTTCTGCAGCCTTTCTACTACTACTCCCTGGCTCCTTCTTACTGCGGTCTTTCAGCCACACCTCTTACCTTAGGGTAGGTAAGATCTAATACCTAGCCTCCTCGGAAAAGGGCGAAAAATCTCAGAGGTCCCATGTGCAAGTTGTGCACGTTAAAGATCCATTGGCGATCCAAAATTGATAGGAGTAGGCTTCAACTGGCCCCCCGGTACAAATTCAAAATAAATTCCTCCTAAACTTAAAATGTTTAATGTGTCCCGCGTGCTCATATGACCTTAGGCAGTTGCAAGTGCCGTAAAACACTTACCAAAACAAACAAAAAGTGGGAAAGCTTTTATCGAGTATCTTTGTTTCTTGCTAGGATGTAGTATACCTCTCAGCCCGGGTTGGCCCTGACAGGCAGGGTCAGAAGCCCTCCTTCTAAATGATCTAAATTTTGTCAATGGAGGCATAAAAACACCTACATTTTTTTTAAAAATAAATTTTTAAGACTTACCGTTGGGTTTTGCACTCTGATGTCCTGCACTAGCAAACTAGGTCGTGACCGGTGAGCATACACCTGGGACCCCACACTCACACAGCCTCCAATCTGGGGGTGACACAATCAAAACAAACATAAATAGACAACAACATAGCTGAAATTGTCTAAGACGGCAGTCCACTGATGAGGAGAAAAATGGTTGTCTTAAACAGGTTGACGTTTTGGACAATATTATTATATCTAAAAAATGTAAGGGGGAGGTGTGACGTGGTCCTTTGCATAAGGTGATCATCTTGGACAGGTGGCCAGTAGAGCAGATTCTTTTTAATAGAAAAAGTAACCTTTGTTTAGGAATATCCCAAAACAAATTTATTTTTTATTGGAACACAAAAAAGAACAACTTAAAACCTTAAAAACGAATTCAGAATCCAAAAATTTCTTTGGACTACCTATTGCATAATAATCTATACAGTAATGCTTTTCAATGGCATTGCAAATTGATCAAAAGCATGTCAAGACAAAGATGACAGAGGATTAAATCAAAAGCAGCAAAGATTACGAAAGGAGAAAAAGTGAGGAGTGAATCTGCACAATAAATGAAGTGATACCAGACACTGTAACACACAATAAGCTGCACAAGACATGAACAGGACATACTTTACAGATCCTCCACTCAGAAAAATTAACAACTTCTATTAAACAAAATGTTTAATACACAGCATCATTACAACCCAATCACACAATGCAAATATAAGGGCCCACACACAAACACAAGAACACACTCTTTCCAGCACCCAAGCACTCGGAACTATTTTCCTTACCGTGGAAAGGACCTGAGTCTTGTAAGCCAAACCAGCCCTCACGTCAAGGACAGTAGAAGCTGATGACACACAAAGTACATAAGCGTGTTTAGAGGGAACTCCAGGCTATTCTTCTCCTCACATTATTTTCTTACAAATATTTTACATCTATAAATCCTCAAACCTATATGAAAATCTCTTTCGTATCCCTTCTCTTGCTCTATGCAGCACGACCTTTTGCCATTTTATAAAACACCCTGGAAGAGAGTAACATTTGAGCTGAAATTCCAATGCCTGCATACATCACATAATGACATTCAAGAAAAGAGGATGGCGATAGACTAGGCACTAGATCAAGAAAAGAGGACGGCGATAGATTAGGCACTCTTAGGAAGCCAGCCCTCAGTGTGACAGGACCTGGTCTAGGTAGCTTTATTTGTTTTTCTGTCTGCAGGTGTGATGTGTGTACATTCGTGAGCAGTTCTACATCAAACCAGTAACTATTATACAAAAATACATGTACACAAGAAGCACAGAGGAGCTAACATTGGCTAGACAGCCAACAGTATGACTTTTGCATAAGCTTTTGACTCCCCATCAATCGAGTTGTGTTCCTGTGAAGACACACTATACGCCCTCATCATCTGCCTCAAGCCAAAAACCTAGTTGTTTTGACCAATCATTTGTGGATTACAGAAGAAATCAAAATTTGCTCCCCACACTCTTGAATAAAGAGAACGGATATAAAAGAAAATGTGTCACGACGTGGTGGAATCAGGCAATCGGCAATTTTTGGGAATGTGGAGTTATTGGTATCGTCTTAAAACTTGTTCAGTTGTGTTGCTATCAGTGAAAAAATTAGCCACATTTGAAATTGAAGAAGGTGGGGTCGCCTGGTTTCAAAGGTAGAATTTGCAAGAAAATGGCCGTCAAAGTTTGGTTATTTCCATAGCTTGATAGTCCGTGATCACTGAAAACTTACATTTTTTTGTGCCTTTAATCAACGTTTTTTCAGTAAAATCCATTCATAAATGTGGTCTTAATTGGATAACAAAGGTGTTAAGCCAAAAAAACAAAAGTTCGATAAAAATTACCAGACTGGTAGAAAAAGGCCAGTTTCTTCAATTTCACTATTTTGACAGACGCCTGATTTCACCGCACTGCCTCACAAATCATAACATGGACAATTCAACCAGAAGGAAGTATGAAAGCATTGCAAAATAAGTTTTCCCATTTCAATGTTCACCAAACAGCACATAGCAAAAAATATTCTCCGTGTCAGTGACGGCTGAAAAAAAAACCCTACAGCATCAGAGGGGACCATTTTAAAAATTCAGGTTTGAAATCTAGTGGTCACAAAATGAAAGTAAATAATTGGTCAAATAAACCAGTAGGTCATCATACAGATCTCAATGTTATCGTCTGTTGGTTTGTGAAAGGAAGACTCTCTACTTTGTCAGCATTACCTTTGAAATGCCCCTCAAGATGTGTCTGCACAATGGGCCAAAACTTGACAGGCTGAGACAGGGCCCGGTAAAGACGGATGTACAGGCCATTGTCAGAACCCAATGCAGCAGCTATTTTTCCATTACCTGGTGACAAAAAGACAGACAATAAATCAACCATTTTGAAATTGCACTACAAAAAATGATTTTTTAAAAAGGGAAAAATTTTATGACATTGAGACAATATTTTAAAAAACAAACAATTTCATACAAACAGCATTATCAACATCAATCACTTAACCCTTTCAGCCCCAGCCAGTTTTGTGCACTCCCTAACCCCAGTCCCAGCCAATATAGCAGTATTTCAGAACAAGAGGCATGCATTCTAAAAAGTGATGTAGTACCTAGGTGATGAGGTTTAGATAATAACATATAACAATTTTTAAAGGTAAATGAACTAATGTTAAGATAATTTAAGTTAAATTAGATTCACTGATTTTGAAAAATGCTCAAATCCGGGACCCACTGAAACTGAGAATATATGCTCTTGGGACGGTGGGAGGTACAGGCGTTGTTGAAAATATATGAGCTTGGGGCTGGAAGGGTTAATGATAGAACTAGAATATATCAGCCCTTGTTGTTGTTGTTGTTATCCATCCAGCAACAGCTGGGCTCTCGCCCTTCTGTCCAATGCTATGTAGTGATAAGTGCAGGTTAGCTGGAGTAGCTGTAATGTTCTGTAGAGTGCGTGGTCAATGTTAGGTCTCGGAGGGAGAAGGGAAACTCTGATGTCATTTAGGGCTGTGCAGTGGAACAGGTGATGATCTACAGTCTTATATGTATAGTCATACAAGGGACACATAGGGTGAAGTTCTGGATTTATTCTGTTCAAGTGGAAGTTGAGCAGTATATGTTCTGTACGTAGGCGGAAGATTGTGATCTGTTTCTTTCTCTGTAAGTGGTTGATTTTGTCATTCCGCTTCGTTGTGGTTACATGTTTGAAAACTGCTTTGCCTGTCTTTCCCAGGGCCTATCTGTCCATCCAATCTTGTTTGTTGCTGCTTTTAATGATTTGTTTTGCAGTGTTGTATGAAGTTGTAATGTTGGGTTGTTCCTGTTTAGATCCATGTTTGGGAAGTGTGTCTGCTCTGTCATTCCAGGTATGTTTGAGTGTCCGGGGACCCACTGTATTACCAGGTTGATGCCACAGAATGTTATCAGATGACGGGAGCTAAACAGTATATGTATCAAATCTTGGTTTAAATGATGGTCATTTTCTATCGCTTGCAAGACTGATTGTGAATCAGTGAAAATCGCAATACTCTATGCTTTTCCAGGATGAGTCATAGACTGTGCGTAGATGCTATAGTGCTGTTTCAATTGCCATCATTTCTGCATCATAGTACTGCATTTCTCTTGACAGGCTGCACAGAACTAACTTGAACTTCCATCTGGGTACTGTACTAGTATTCCATATCCAGCTTTGGTTGTGCCTTTGAATGCTCAGCCGTCGGTATAGACATGTATCCAGTCATCTGAATAGCTGTTGATTGTTTGATGTGATGCACGCATCAGCGTCACTGGGTCTGAAGAATTTGTGTTATTGTCTCTGAGAGATGTTGTAATGATTGGCTTTTTCAAAGAAAGGTGGGGAGGGATGTTTGGTTGACTTTTTCGGCTTTTTTTCTGGTTTGTGGTAAGTAGTGACTCTCCATTAGTTCTGTTATGTGATGCACGATAGACTTTTGTTGAATTCGTTTCTTTGGTTTCCACATTTCTACTAATTTTCTGTTTGGGTGGTAGTGGCACATTCTTTTGGTTCTTTCACGTAGCCCTAAAAATGCTTTATCTCTGCGGATTTGAAAGGATTTCACATACGCGGCAGTAGGTGTGGATCTCATGCCACCATTTATAAAACGAGGGGCATTATTTTGGACCTTGTCAAGGGTGTTGCAAGTAGTTGTACAGCACATAGTGAGTAGGCTATTGCTGTACTCCAGGGAAGATCGGACAAAACCAAGTTTTAGAGCTCCTCGAGTTTGTTTGTCTGATCCCCATGAACTGCTTGCGAGTTTCTTTTAAAATTGGAGTCTTTTTTTCGCCTTGTTCTTTATGTTCTCCACTTGACTTTTTATTGTTAGACTTTGGTCAAGTTTGACTCCTAGGTATGTTCGTTGTTCTTTTTTGGGAAGACATACCAGCACTTAAAGTTAATGCAAACTGTAGCCTACCAAGCTAGTAACTTTTCTTTATCCACCAAGAAACAATACTTTTCACTCTTATCCTTAACATGCGACATACCAACATAAGCAAGTCTCTGAGCTCCAGAGATAGTCTCTTCGAAATCCCCGGAGACGAAAGCGTCAAAATGATCTAGCCTTGACTGAAACTGAGCCAAGTTCTGGTTGAGGCATTCTGTTGCACTATCTGTGGACAAATTTGAAAACAATGATTATAAACACAGCTTTTCCTTATTATGATCTTACTATAACATATCACTAACACTCTGAGGATTTGAGATTACGCTGTTGGACTTGTGATCAAAAGCGGTGAGTTTGACTCCCAACAGAGGTAACTCCAACAATATTTCTTCTAGAAAGGCATTTTAAAAGATTTTTTGCATTATTCCTATCACCTGCAAGTACAGTAAAACCTGCTTTAACAACCACCGGTATAGACAATCACCTGTATTAAGACAATTTCCCATCCCCCCCCCAATGAGTTTTTGAAATATTATAATGACATTGTGTAAGATGTCCACCAGTCTAAGATTGCCACTTTTTTCCTCAAAAATGTTTGACTAGGACTGAATTTCAGAAAGAATAAAACTTGTGACAAAATGTATATATAAAAAAATGGGTGGCCTGGGACAATCTTTTAAGCAAAGCACATCTAGAAAATGTGATATAACCCAGGCCATTGTGATCAATAAGGGAATGTTACTTTTATTGAACCTCATGGCACCAAGCATTGTTAGGTTGAGTCTCAGACACTCACAAGATTCAGAACTGAGAAAGATACAGAGTCTGAGGGCCCCTTACTTCAGTCAATGCAAACCTTGAGAAGATTTATACTCACCGACTTGAATCGCTTTCCGTCTGTCCAGGTGAAAGAAATAGGGCACCAGGTAGTAAATGAGGCCTAGGATGAGGACGATGACCATCAACAGTTTCCTGGATCTGAAAACAAATTAAGTTTTACACCATTTTGAATTGAATGCAAGTTAGGTGTAATCATCATGGGGTTCTCAACCTTTTGTCATTTACAACTCAGCTCTGATATAATGAAATGTTTTTGGACCAGCTTTCAAAAAATCTATATATTTTAAAAAGAACAAATAGACATGATAAAATATGACACTACAAGGGAGACTTACTCAACTTCATGCACTAAACAGTGCTTTTTGCAGCACACATCATAAAGCATGAATTTTTTCCATAAAAAGTCGATATTAGCCTCAAGATTCATGATTATGATTTGGTGTATCATACATGTTCCTTTCCTTCCAAAGTTATATATTTTCCTGGTAGAGACTGGGATAGAGAAAGAAAAGATAGGGAGCTGGGAATATGAGTACGTGACTTCTTGTGTGTATCTGTGTGTGTGGGGTTTGTTTGTTTGGGTTTTTTTTGGGGGGGATGACATTTATGTCATTGAGTGAGGCTGGGCTTCCCCCCAAAAAAAATCCTAATTGAAATAGTAACTGTATAGCTAAACCTGCTTTCTGGTCATAGGAACCTCTAAATCAACATCAGTCTCTTACAACCCCACGATAGAAGCCCTCAAAATAGCTTAAAATATTTAAAAACTGTGGGCATTCTTTCAAAAAGATCACAGGTAAACTTGCGAAAAAGTAAAACAGCGGTAACACAAAAAAATACAAATCTACATGAAAAATCTTCACCTTCACCTTCCTTAAATTACTGAATCAAAGACATCTCTACAAATAACTTAATAATGTAGCAGGATGAGAATGACATGAAAAGTTCTCACACAATCTCGATAACTTACACACATGAAATAAAGATCAGATATAATTTTATTAGTCTGGAGTACCATATTCCTTCAGACTCCAGTTTACATTCCCCCCCTCCCCCCCCCCCCACCCACCTTAAAAAAACCCAACCCAAAACAACCCATCAAAGAGCCTACTTTTAAAATCTTAAAATATAAGATTACAGATTGCATTTTTATTTTGCTAACGAATGCCAGATCAGTTACCCTACTGTGTGAAAGAATCAGAGAGAAACTGTGTCTAGTTTTTTAATAAATTAGAATTCAAATTTCAGAATCCCTCTATTTTTAAATGGTTACGCTGATTTTAAAAAATCCTCTTTTTCTCGAAACTGCATTGAAGAAAAAAAGGCGTTTTGTCAGCTTACAGCAGTTACATGGGCCTCTACTCTACTCTATGCCATGCCGGCTTCCAGTTAACATGTCACACTGTGAAGTTGTCACATACCTCCATTGATCTCGTCACATACTCGTAGGACTGGCAGGAAAACTCACACATGTCAACCTTTAATTAATACTTAATATTTTAAAAATACAAAACCAGAGTTTATTCAGTCAAAATCTACACGTCAACCTTTCTGTTTTAACATTTTTAAAGAGAAAAGAGACACATTTTTGGGTGCAATGTATATCTAACTATATAAAAGTGGACTTGGGAGGCTTTGTGCACAAACTCCTCCCTTATTACCTAACCCACACCTTTGAAACTTTCAGGCGTCCAAAGAATCCATGTGGCTAGGACCTAACTTTTAAAAAATCCATGCAAACTGCGTTTTCCTATTTTTCCAAAATGCTTTGTTTCGTCCACACAGAGAGTGACAGATTTCTAGGCCTAGGCTAACTTACAATCAACAATTCCGCAGTCTCATTTTTTAAAAACCGGAAGTCTTTTCTCAACACAATTTTTCGTGACGTTTGTTTTGAGAATATATATCAAGACCTTTTAATTTTTTGCATCTCTTTAGATTTATTGCTCTATTCCAGTAGAGAGTATGGTAGGCCAAGGACTTTCAGTTGATGTTAATGCACCGATTATTCCTTTCATCAAAAGGGGGCCCAGCTAGTATATTTATAAAACCTGTTAAAAATTTGCATGTAAAGCCCTTACTGTCATGCAATAAAAAATATCTTGTCCACCAACACCGTACATTGCTGGCTGTTGAATACACGGGGGAGGGGATGTGACAAATTCACAGTTATTTGGATTTTTTTTTTTTCAGTGAGCTCAAGACATGTTTTTCAGCTATGACTACTTCACCGTGTGACGACTTCACTAGTTCCCCCTATGCCTGGGGATCGTGCTAAAATGCAGAGAGTTCCTATCACAAACAAACAAAAAATGACTCACAGTGACTATTGAAAACTATTTACATTTTATTACTAGGAAGACTATCTTTCTATGTCTGTCTTTCTTTTTTCTATGACTTTGAAGCCAAGTTCAGGCAATCGGGAACTCTGGAAACTGTGCCTGGACTAACTTTTTAAACAAAATTTTTTTATTAAAAAGAGCTTGAGCCAGAACCACAGTATTTTATGTGATGCAGTATGGTTTTGTACTCCTTATAGATTTTTTTGCCCATTTCAATATGTCACATGACAACAGCATGGCAATTACTTCCAAATACACATTTATGTATTGAGTCTTCAAAACTAGTTTACTAGTACTGAGGGTAAGTCTAAAGCCATCATACTTCAGGCATACGTGTAAATACTTTATCAGGCTTCACAATTTTCATCAATTGCAATTTTTAAAAGTATCTGACGTGCAAAAAACTGTTGTCATCATATAGAATTGTACATTTTGACGTCTAGACAAGCTTAGAGCAAAAAAGCTCGATTACAACAGCTGAAATCGCACAAGGGGTTTCCTCCTGAGGACAAAATTGGGGTGAGAATAGCGCAGCCCCCAGTTGTAGGCCTCACACTCAGGGGAGAGAATAGTGCAGTTGTAGGCCTCTCACCCGGGGTGCGAGGGCAAATCTTCTAGCCATTCTCACCCGTTGTATGTTCACCGCCTTGGCCTAGTGCATTGGCTCAGGATGATCACTAGGGGCCAGAGGGCAAGCTTTTTGGCTATTCTCACCGGTGCGCGCTCACTGTGAAACCAGTGTAAACAAACTTTTAAGCGCTCTTGTGTTGAAAGCGTGCAATTTTGTCTGTGAGTAGTGAGAGAGAGAGAGAGAGAGAGACAGAGAGAGAGAGAGAGAGAGAGAGAGAGAGAGAGAGAGAGAGGGGGGGGTGAAACGGGGGACACCACATGACCCCTGAGACGAAGAGGGATTGATTCAATGGTTTGGAAGCACACGTCTTCACCTCCCCCGAAAAAGTTCAAAGTTCAGCCATTGGTGAAGAAACTCATGGCCACGGACTTCTGGGATGCTGAGGGTATTCTGCTTCTTGACATTCTGGAACCAGGACAAACTGGTAATGCTGCCAGATACTGCCAGACTCTTGATAAGCTGAGAGAGGTTGTGTGCCAAAAAAGATCAGGCCAGTTGTCCGGCGGGGTCAATTTGCAGCATGACAACGCAACGCCACACACCACAAACGCTTCGAAAGACTGGATCCAAAGGTTCGGCTGGGAAGTACAGCCACAACCCCTTCACAGTCCTGACTTGGTCCCGTCAGATTATCACCTTTTTGGACCAAAGAAACGCCATGAACAGCGATTCATCGACAAAGAAGACCTCGTGGAAACCGAGAAAGATTGGTTGAAATACCTTGAGAAAAAAAATTCTTCAGGGAGGGTATCTTCTCCCTGATCCAGTGATGGGAAAAATGCGTCCAGCGGGATGGTGATAGCATTGAAAAATAAAGCACATGTTGAGGTATGATGAGTTACATTTTTATTATAATAAGACAAAGATTGTTGCTTTTATGGACCTTTTCCGGTTTTCCGTGGGACTGCCCTCGTATAATGAGCATTATCATATATAACACTTTGGTAAAATGAAAAAATATGCTTTCTTTTTTTACTCCACATTTTTTTTTCCAGATCAGACAGTGAGACTGTAGGTCTGTAACTTTTGTGGTCAGAATGAAGAACACTAATTTATGACCCTGAAACAAGATGGCTGTTACTATAAATATCAGCCAATGGCGTACTCCTAACGTTCTCTAACTATCCGCATGTGTAGGCCTTTTAAAAATTGTTTTAAGTCACTTTGATCATCCACACCGATAGACAGTATTCACAAATTAGGAAAAACAGGCCTTGTTTCACAGCGGGTGAGAATAGCCAAAGCTGGCAAATCTCATCCGGGGTGAGAGTTCGATCGTATTTTTATTCTCACGCGGTGTGAGAGGAAAACCAGCAATGTGGTAGGCTATTAAATATTATATTACAGTCGGCTCTATTTCTCCGAACGCTCGGGAAAATAAACTTGAACTGTATTTCTCCGAACGGTTTCTGTTCTCAAGATTTGCTGATAATAATTGCGAATGGAGTGGCCAGTGTGTGTGTGAGCGTGTGCGCGTGTGTGTGAGAGTGGGTGAGTGTGTGTGTGAGTGAGTGTGTGTATGTGTGTGTGTATGTGTATGTGTGAGTGTGTTTGTGCGTTCTCAAGATTTGCTGATAATAATTGCGAATGGAGTGGCCAGTGTGTGTGTGAGCGTGTACGCGTGTGTGTGAGAGTGGGTGAGTGTGTGTGTGAGTGAGTGTGTGTATGTGTGTGTGTATGTGTATGTGTGAGTGTGTTTGTGCGTTTGTGTGTATGTGTGTGTGTGAACGGAGCGTGGGGTGGGGGGGGGGGATTTTTTTTGTTTACAAGAAGGATTTTATTTTTTGTTGGGAGACTAAATGCAAAATATGTTACTGCCAATGTCGATTGGTCTTGTTTTCTCGAGTACCTTTTGAAGGCATTTTCAAATGAACTATAGTCCAGGAACGTTGCCCCAACAACAACTGAAGTATCTGAATATTCAGACATTTAAAAATCTCTAGCTCAAGAAATTGAATTCGAAGCAAAAAAATGCTTCTTCACAGTCCTCGCAGAATGACAGAATGAAAGATGACACGAAAATCTCGCAAATATCCAAAAAATCTCGAGAACGGAAACCGTTCGGAGAAATAGAGTTCAAGTTTATTTTCCTGAACGTTCGGAGAAATAGTCACTTTGTTATATATATATTATTATGATGTGGCTGCTCCGATGATGCTGCTGCTAATCTCTTCTAGGCATTGTTTATCGTGCCCGGGAGAGGGGAAGAGTATTCTTCCTGCGTCTTTTCAGCAATTTTCGCACACTTTATTATTGTCTTTGCGTTTACCGTGTTTAAATGTCAAGCATCACTACCGGAATTCCTATGTTATTAGCATGCTGGAAACCTTGTAACCAATCAATAGAGCAAGGCTGATGGGCTGCAGTTAGCCGCAAGTGTAAAATTTTAACGTGAGAAACATCGAAACGGATAATACGTCAAGCCATTGACCCAACATGTCATTTCGATGGCCTTCAAAAAACAGTCTGTGGGTATCCCAGGAAGGGATGACATCACATTACTTAAATTAGCAGCCAATCAGGAAGTAGGGTCGTTCTACATTTAGTCGCATATTGTCAAAAAAAGGCACACTATACCTCTACATTTAGAATCTAAAGATTAAATCTAGATTTCTAGAGAATCTAGGGTACAACTTAAAAATCTGGGTCCCGTCTGTTAAGTAGTGCTGGGCGGCTAGGTTCCCGATTCTTGAAAGCTAGGAGTCGTAGGAACCGACTCCGAACCCAATTACTTACTTTCTAATGATGTGATTTCTTCCGGAGGTTATCTGGTTTGCTCCGAACGTCTTCAGGGTTTAGGATAACCTTGATTTCGGAACACTACGAAGCATCAATTTTTATTTTTCAAAAACAAATTCTTCAAAAAAAGATTTTAATGAAAAAAATAACTGGTAATCGCTGGTTTACGTAAAAAAAAAAGGAACTTTTCTTCCGTAGCATTGATCGAGGGAATCGCTTCCGGACTCAATTCTGCGCCCAGTTCTACTGTTTAGACTTGGCATCATCCACACAAAGTACTTGGATATCGATACTGGTTTAAATATTCTGCGTCGATGTTTTATCAGTAGATCAAGCCCAATGTAGCCTACAAAATGAGCAGTAAAATTTCACTTGTTGAACAAGGCAAGGAGGGTTTAAGGGGGGATTACCCCCTGACCTAAAAAAAATCATTGGGGGGGGGGAGATTTGACCATAATTTGATCATTTAAATTTGCGAAATAGGTTTGATAGGATATATATATATATATCGGCATGCGCATTAAAAAGCGATCCCTTAGAACCAGAAGTATTCAACGGTGGGGTCAAAACACATGAAGCTACAGCAAGCACCTAGCACACCTCTATGACTGGCCAAAATGTAGAGATGACGTATCCGCCATCTATTTTTGTCATCTTCCGGGGTTTCCCTCACCAGTTGACTGGATCTCCCCGAGTTTGTTTTTTTGTATTAAATAATCAAAGTGACTATTTCTCCGTAACGTTCGGGAAAATTAAGTTGAACTCTATTTCTCCGAACGGTTTCCGATCTCGAGATTTTTTGGTTATATTTGTGAGATTTACGTGTCATCCTTTCATTCTGCCATTCAGCAAGGACTAGGAAGAAGCATTTTTTTTGCATCGAATTCAATTTCTAGAGCTAGAGATTTTAAAATGTCTGAATATTCAGATACTTCAGTTGTGGTCGGGGCAACGTTCCCGGACTATACTTCATTTGGTACTGCGAGAAAACAAGACTGCTTGACCTTGACAGTAACCTATTTTTGCAAGAATTATTTAGTTACACAGCAAAAACTAAAATCCTTCATGTAAAAAAAAATCCCTCCACACCTCGACCCCCCACCCCCCTGTTTACACCTTACACACACACATGCACACACTACACACACATGCACACTCACACACACACACTCACACACACGGGCCACTCCATTCACTTATTATCAACAAATCTCGAGAGCGGAAACCATACAGAAAATAGAGTTCAAATTTATTTTCCGAACGGTCGGAGAAATAGAGCCGGCCTAAAATAATTAGCTGTAGTTATTCGCACAGGGAGTGTGAATACTATGGAAATGTACACAGTGTGTGTACATGACACTGAGACTATGAGCCCGGTTGCCGATTACCGTGTACGTAGACACTGAGGCTAGGTGCCCGGTCACCGTATACGTAGACACTCTGAAAAATTAATTTTTATGCGCACACCCGGTGTGGGTGATCTTGTAGTTCCGTACGTTAAAGTCCACGATCCATTTGTTTACATCCAGAGAAGAAATCCAGAAGTCTTGATGACCAAATACTATTTGAAATCGTCTACACAAAGAGTAAAGATGCAACCTAACTGCAAAACATCAAATTAGGATAAAATTCAGGGGGGCGTGCCTGAACCCCCCCCCCCCCAGCTCCATATTTTTATTAGGTCAGGGGGGCAGCCCCTGAAACCCCCCTACTCTTGTCTTTAACCAACGAAATTTTTTTCAAAATCGCCCCGGTGTGTATAATCACTTAGATCTACCTAAATAATTATCTTTAAAAATCTCGCAATTAAATCTCAGCAATTCTTGTACCTTCTCACCACATCGTTATTCTCATCCGGGGTGAAAATAAAAACATTTACATGTTATTCTCACCCGGGGTGAGAACAGAATGAAATTGAGGAAAAACAGGTCTTGTTTCACACCGGGTGAGAATATCCTACGGTGGCCAAGTCTCACCCGGGGTGAGAGGTCGATCGTATTCTCACCCCAGGCCCCAGGTGAGAATAATATCCAACACTCACCCACACACACACAAGAAGCGTGGGAGACATGAATCAAGAATCTCAGTAAACAAAAATCTACTCGAGTGAACTGTAAAGCGCAAATGAGTTTGAGACTGGACAGAGACAGTGGTGAGGGGACGAGGATTGTCACTTTGTGACAACTTTGTCTCTGCACTCAGCCCTGACAGTGACACTAACCTGCCAAGAGAATTGAAGGCAACCAGAGCACTTTGCACTGCTGTCTGCAAACCCATCTCCCTCTTCGAAAATCTCACATAAATATGATAAGCAAGCTGCTTGCAAAAATACACAGGGCCATTCCTCATTTCATGGTCATGTGTTGCTTTATCAACAATACACAAGGAATTCTCTTCGGTTGTCTTACATGTCACCGGAAACGTCTCTTGTCAACAAATCAAGTCATCTCCCTTCTAAGATGTCCTGTTTGCATTTCGCCTTTTAGTATGAAAACAGAAAAAAAATCGGGTTATTAATTAATTATCAGTTTTCTTCAGACTATCGCTTATAACAAGTGAAACCCATAATAAAATCAAGAGCACTAGGTCAAAATGACACCAATAATGTCATTATTGATGTCGCTTATTTTTCTATGAACGCTAGACAACTGAAACATCTTATAGAGCGGAGACAGCAACTTGAGACCTGCACTTCCGCGTTTGTTTGTAACTTTTAAACATCAGAGAGCTGAGAGCGACGAGCGATCGGCGCTTGATTTCCCGGACGAGAAGGACAGGTAAAAATATTCCAGGTGAGGTATCGTATAAAGTTATGGACATTTGAAACATACTCAAAGAACGAGTGATATTTCTTTTTAAAGAAAGATAATGTGTACAACTTGACTCTATTACAATTGTGAAATTTGGAATGTTTTTTGACAGTCATGAAGTTGACCGGTCTTCTCTAGGCAAAAAAGATCCATTCTACAGCAGATATCTAACAGTTGACTAAGACAAAACGTAACAACGCAGTTACAGCTCAGCTCAGTTACTACACATCCCATAGGATGCCAGGCTTCTTGAAGATCATAGAACTTCACCCATCAGAGGATTTATAAAACATCATTGATCTATAATCTAGATCTAGATATTTTATCAATATAGAGGCCTATTAGTATTGGTTTGTAAATTATAAACCGGGTTTGGCACTTTAGCCGTGCTCGTTTCTTTCCTCCTACTCCCTGACTGTAATACACATGACAGTAATTAGCCTTAATTAGGCCTACTATACAAGATACTGAGTACTGAGTACTGATGGCAGAGTACCCCCATTGCCCTGCCCCTTCTCCCCTCCCCACCCCCCCTCTCTCTCT
>NW_004797484.1:564412-569793 GCF_000002075.1 Aplysia californica | reverse complement strand
AGAGAGAGAGAGAGAGAGAGAGAGAGATTTCTTCCCGTCAACACAGTTACGCCTCAGGGCCCCAGCCAGCCAGGCGTGAGGACAGAAATCCCCGTTACTCAACAAGCTTGCTGCTTCTCAAGTCAGTGGTTGGCGGTTGGCAGAGGTGCTCTGCTGTGGTTTGCTCATTTTTTTCCTCCAATCAAATATCTGTCTTCCTTTCCTCTGCTCCCTTTTTTGTGTGTTAATTACTCTCTTGTAACGCCTCTAATCTTCGGCACTTATATGATGACCTAATTGTGATCTAAGTGCCGTAAAACGCTTACTATAACAACCCGCCTAAAGGTCTCTTCCTCCCATTCGGAGATCAGCGGCCCAATCTCTTTGGTCTTGGTCCTCTCACTGGGCCCAATAACGCGACGTGCACCCTGGTAGAGGAGTGTGTGGGTGGTTGGCGGGTGCTCTGCTGTGGTTTGCTCTTTCTTTCCTATCAAACATCTATCGTCACTATCTCCCCGTCTTCTTTTTTATGTTTGTTACTCTCTTGTTACATGTCTAATCTTCTGGTGCTCATACGACCTTATGCTGTTGCGAGCGCCGTAAAAGTTTTAGTAAGGTTTTACTGCGCTCACAAATGCATAAGGTCATATGAGCGCCAAGGGGTGGATGTCAACAGAGAAGTCCAAAAGGGGAATCAGACTTACTCTGCTCACCTCTCTAGCCTCAACGGCACAAATTCTGCTTCGACTATCAAGGCAACCCGAAAATAGCAGTTCACAAGAGAGTGTCTAACATAAACGAAGTAGAGGAAAATGACGACAGTAGTAAGGATGAGGAAAGAAAAAGCAGCAGTTCCCATTGGGAGATCGGCGGCCCAATCTCTCGTGTCGTTGTCCTCTCACTGGGCCTGATGACGTGACGTGCCCACTTACGGTGTGTCTGTTACCGCACGGAGATTGGGGACGTGTCGGGCCTGATGACGTGACGTGCACACTTGGAGTGTGTCTATTACCGCACTATGACTATGAGATCGGGGAAGTGTCGGGCCTGATGACGTGATGTGCACACTTGGAGTGTGTCTATTACCGCACTATGACTATGAGATCGGGGAAGTGTCGGGCCTGATGACGTGACGTGCACACTTGGAGTGTGTCTATTACCGCACTATGAGATCGGGGAAGTGTCGGGCCTGATGACGTGACGTGCACACTTGGAGTGTGTCTGTTACCGCACTATGAGATCGGGGAAGTGTCGGGCCTGATGACGTGACGTGCACACTTGGAGTGTGTCTGTTACCGCACTATGAGATCGGGGAAGTGTCGGGCCTGATGACGTGACGTGCACACTTGGAGTGTGTCTGTTACCGCACTATGGGGAAGTGTCGGGCCTGATGACGTGACGTGCACACTTGGAGTGTGTCTGTTACCGCACTATGGGGAAGTGTCGGGCCTGATGACGTGACGTGCACACTTGGAGTGTGTCTGTTACCGCACTATTGGGAAGTGTCGGGCCTGGTGACGTGACGTGCACACTTGGGGTGTGTCTGTTACCGCACGGAGATCGGGGACGTGTCTGGGGTAAGGACGGGTGCGTGTCTAATCTCCGGCCGTTTGTCAGCCCACGTGCCTCCCACACGACATCAAGCTAGTTTGATAAGAGTTTTTTTATTCTCTCTGTTCTTCCCCTTTTGTGTTTTTATTGTTGCTGTTGTTGCCTTTGGTGCTGTTGTTGTCTTTGTCGTTGTATTTGTTGCTGTGTGGGTGGTTGGAGGGCGCCATCTGTAGGTGGTACTTCTTTACTTTCCCCTCCGTTGTTTCTGTATGTCTGTGTTCCTTTTCCCCATCACCAAATGGCCATTATTGTGTCGATGTGCTTCTCTTTACTCAGATTTTAAAAAATGTTCTTGATGTTGTTATTGTCTTTGTTGTTTTGTTGTCTCAGTTGACTATATTATGTCCGAGTGCGAAAGATCGTAGCCTGTTCTGCTCCTGGGAGGGCGCCCCAGTTCTGTCATTTGTTCCCTCTTCCCATCTGTCGTGGAACGAATGCCATCATGTGGTTTACATAATACATGACCGGTTATATGACCTTATTGTGTTGCAAGTACCGTAAAACTCTTGCTGAAAAAAAAAGATCGTGGGTGCTCTGGTGTGGTTTGCTTCTTTCCTATAAAACATCTATCGTCCTTATCTCCCCTCTTTCTTTTTTATGTTTGTTACTCTCTTGTAACACCTCTAATCTTCTGGCGCTCATATGACCTTATGCAGTTGTGAGCGCCGTAACACCTCTACTAAAACAAACACACAAACACTGGCCATTGCACGCTATGTCTTCTTTGCGTCATCAAAATTGACCCGGAAGTTCATTAGAACCCATGGCATTCCTCTCACAAACAAAAGATGTGACCCCGTAGTGGGTGTGGTAGCTTTTTGATTAGCTGCTGGTCTCAGTTGTGGTTGGCGGGTGCTCTGGTGTGGTTTGCTCCTTCTTTCCTGTCAAACATCTATCGTCCTTGTCTCTCCTCCTTTTTTTGTGTATGTTACTCTCTTGTAACACATCTATTCTTCGGCACTTGTATGACCTTATTGTGTTGCAAGTGCCGTAAACCTCTGACTGGAACTGGTCTCAGTTGTAATCAAATTGGAACCGACCGTGGCCTAGTTAGAAAATCAAATAATAATACCGTGTTTGATGCGGGTGGTTGGCGGGTGCTCTGGTGTGGTTTGCTCCTTCTTTCTTACCCAACATCTATCGTCCTTCTCCCTCCTCCTTTTTGTGTTTGTTACTCTCTTGTAACACCTCTTATCTACGGCACTTATATGACCTTTTTGTGTTGCAAGTGCCATAAAACTTTTACTAAAACTTTTTTTAAAATCACTAAACGAGGGGGGGGGTTGTGTATTGTTTTGTTGTTTATTCTTTTTTAAAGCTTGACAAAACGTAGTTTTATCTGTATTAGTTCCGCGTTTGGCCTGTCACGGAGCTCTCAGATCAAACATCTATCGTCCTTATCTCTTCTTCTTATTTTGTGTTTGTTACTCTCTTGTAACACCTCTAATCTTCGGCACTTGTATGATCTTATCGTGTTGCAAGTGCCGCAAAACTCTTACTTAAACTAAACTGTCTGCCTTTGTACATTGGTCGCTTTTAAGGACAAGTGGGCTAACCCAGATTTTGGGGGGTTCCAGAAATCTTGACTCACACCAAAAGTAGGCATTGCCCTACCTATAGGAGAAGTTTGGTCTTTTAAAGAAACTGAACAAGGGGCTAAAACTTTGCCTTCGATTTTCTCAAAACAGCATTTTGCGGGATAGCCCCCTTGTGCTTAAAAGCGACTATATGCCGTCATAAGAAACGCTTCCGAAAGCACAAATAAAGAGTTTGTTTCAGTATTTGTCCTCCTTTCCTCTTTCTCGGCAGTCCGTTTGTTCTGTCTGTCATTTCTGTCTCCCAGTGCTAAGTGACAATAATTGTGTCGATGTGCCTCTCATTAACTGGGGCAAACGAACAAACAAACGAACAAACAAGCGGACAAACAATGCGCGCTCCAAGTGTTCACACCTGAGGCCTGTTGTCAAACAACGTGGCTTGTCCTTCGCCGACCACCGAGCCCCCCCCCCCCCACCCCCAGCTCCCCCAGGCCTCGGGAACAGCTGACCTTGTAGTCTAGTGCTGGCCGGCCAGCTTTCCGATTGTTGAAGGCTGGGAATCGTAGGAATCGACTCCGAACCCAATTACTTACTTTCTAATGATGTGATTTCTTCCGGTGGTTACCTGGTTGGCTCCGAACATCTTCAGGATTTAGGATAACCTTTATTTTGGAATACTACGAAGCACCAACTTAAAAAAAAAAAATCATTAAAAAAAAGAAAAGGATTTTAATTGTTAAAGTAAGTTAACTGGTAACCACTAGTTTACGTAAAAAGGAGTCGGAACTTTTCTTCCGTAGCATTAATCGCGGAAATCGGTTCCGCAGTCGATTCTTCCCCCCATCTCTACCTTGTAGCCTTGTTGACCAGCGGTGACCTGGCCAAAAGTGATGTGAGAAGAATAACTGGACGTTTGGACGTTCCCCGGAACATGGACACACGGCCGGGCTAGGGTTACCACAGCATGACAACTACACTTGTCTTAGTTAAGTAGGGGCTTGAGTTACAAGGCCATGGACTGTCTCTGCTCTGCTGAGTGGTGTCAATTATTTTACGCTTCTTCGAGTCCGATCTTTTCTAAATGACATAAAATATGAGTTTTGTGAATTATTCTTCGCTTGTTCGACGCAAGGATCTTTTCAAACTGAAATATAACGGGTTTCTTGTACAATAATCTTGAGTCTGTTTTAAATGGAAACGGTTAAAAGGTCGAGCAGGTTTTGGTGCTCGTATTAAGTTCTCCCAGGTAGGAATGGGTACCCAGCTAGAAACAGTGAAAGATCTTGTTAGTTTGTTAGTGTTTAAGCGTTTAAATCAAAAAGCTGAGAATGTTTCTGAGTGTTCTATGGTCTGCTGGGGGGGATAACAGATAGTGTAAAGCGCACAGAGCTTGCTATAGAGCGGGGTTATGCGCTAAACGAATGCTCTTTATTATTATTATTATAAGTTACACGGGATGGGTTGCGTTTGCTACATTGATTATGATATATTGTATGTAAATATATTTTTATGTGGCAGGTCTAACTTTTGCCTCGCAAAACCGTTATGGAACCTTATGAACAGCCCATTCCCTTTACACTGAATACATTAATTTCTAGAGAGCATGGCCGTTAACATTTCATGGTAAAGAGGCGCCGTCTAAGGTTATAAAGAGTCATGTGTGAATACGAAACGTTATCATCGTCGGTGTCGCAAGCAATCCACTTAAGTCCTTTCGGGTTCTTTTTACACCAGAGACGAGATAATGGTTTTTTGTTGTGTTGTTCCTATCAAGAATCACGAAAAGCAAGAAAATTGTACGCGTTGACCATAACATGAAACTGCATTTTGGTGGGGTTAAATGTGCATCTTTGAAAGTGCTTTGGGAGGGTGTAAACATCGAAAATTCTCAACATTTGTATGTGGCTTGCTTGCGACAGCGACGCTCTCTGCTTTTTGCACGAGAGTGTTTTTTATAATGGCGACAATTCAATAGATACAATTGACTTTCAGAATAACA
The DNA here is from genome assembly GCF_000002075.1 of Aplysia californica. NCBI lineage: Eukaryota > Metazoa > Mollusca > Gastropoda > Aplysiida > Aplysiidae > Aplysia > Aplysia californica. The sequence goes on along the minus strand of NW_004797484.1, from coordinate 564,666 downwards.
GATACACCATGAGAGAACAGCCCCCCTAATACTGGTTCCCCTAATGCTGGTTGGCCGTACATTTTCTGAGACCTGCGAACTTTTCTGACCTTGTTTTTTTCGTTAGCTCTGCTGGGGGCCTAGATAAAATAACTTCTCTCGTGATCCCTGTACATTATTACGTTCTGTAATGTTACTCATTCCTGGGAAGCAGCACAGCTAGCTAGAGGTGTCGATACGCCACAGTAAAAGTTACTGACCTCCGCCCCCCCCCC
>NW_004797484.1:562132-563604 GCF_000002075.1 Aplysia californica | reverse complement strand
TCTTTTTTTCTTTCTTTGTTCATTTGTTGATTTGTTTCTTTCTTTCTTCCATTCTGTTTGTTTTTGGGGGTCTTTTCTGTCTCTTTCTTTCTTTCTTTCTTTCTTTCTTTCTTTCTTTCTTTCTTTCTTTCTTTCTTTCTTTCTGTCTTTCTTTCTTTCTTTCTTTCTTTCTTAATGTTTGCCTCTTTGCTCTTGCACGCGGAAGACCCGAGTCATGTGTCTCATTGCCGCCTGTGTACGGCCTGTCAGTTTTGTAGGTCAGCCATGGTGTATGTTGTGGTTGTTGGGGTATGAGCTCACCGGCTCGCCCTCTGTCTTCTACACCTGAGTAGTGGTCCAAAACGGCCATTCAAAAAAAATTAATTGTAATTTTTGTCTTTCTTTCTTTTTTTCTTTTGTCTTTCTTTCTTGATTCGTTTCTTTGTTTGGTTGGTTAGTTGGTTGTTTCTTTCTTTCTTCCGTTCTGTTGTCTTTTTTCTCTCCCTCTTTTGTTTTCTTTCAATTTGTTTACCTTGCGCGCGGAAGACCAGAGTTCGATTCTCAACTGGAGAAGGAAGTACATGTAATAATATTTGAACGGGCATCTCCGTCTGCCTGCAGGGATGCTGACTGCTGTGTCCCACGCAGCCTGGCTTGGCACCAAGTCCTTGCTTGGCGCAGAAAGGGTTAGTGCTGAAGCAGCTCCAAATTCCCACTTGATCTCAAGCGTGTCGGTGGTGCCGTAAAACAATCGACAATCAAAACCTTTCTGTGTCTGTTCCTGTTTGAACGTGACCGTTGTCCAGCGCTGACTCACCGACGTAGACCATCGCTCGGCCCGCTATCAACTAGTGCTGGCCGGCTAGCTTTCCGATTGTTGAAGGCTAGGAATCGTAGGAATCGACTCCGAACCCAATTACTTACTTTCTACTGATGTGATTTCTTCCGGTGGTTACGTGGTTGGCAGCTGATCTGAAGTTTGGAATACTACGAAGCGTCAACTTTTATTTTTCAAAAATAAATTTAAAAAAAAGAGAAGATTTTAAGGATTAAAATAACTGGCAACCGTTGGTTTAAGTAAAAAGGAGTCGGCACTTTTCTTCCATGGCACTAGTCGTTGGAATCGGTCCCGGACTCGATTCTTTGCCCAGCTCTACTATCAACGAGTGTCTCCGTGATAGTAATACTGAGTGTCCATTGGGGGATCGGGTCTGGTCGGGTCGGTTTGCTTGCCAGATTGAGGACGCAAAGCGGCTATTGTCACAATTGTGGCACACGCCGGTCGCGCCCGACTCGTCGCCTCAAAGACAAACGCGTTTGCTTTCCAGGCGATGAGTGGGGCGATCACCTCTGACCCGACCCGACCCGACCCGATCCCATCTGCAACACCCCGTATACTTCGATCGGCGCTGTGCTGTGTTCTACGGTTTTCTAATTATCTCAAACAATCGAGCAAACAAATCCGTTTGTCCAGTGCGGCACGCCACCCCCCC
>NW_004797484.1:559416-561230 GCF_000002075.1 Aplysia californica | reverse complement strand
ACAAACAACAACAACAAAAACAACAAAATTTACAAATTCATTTTTCTGTGTCGCTTCCTTTCCATGTTTCATTTTCCTATCTGTGGGTTCTGCTCTGCCCCAGTGATGGACGGTCTGGGTTAGACGCTAGACGGTTAGAGAGTGTAAGAACGTATAGGTTTGACGCCAGTGTGCCCACAGTAAGGTCAGTAAGTGACCGGAACTTTGTCTTAACGTCCGTCTCCCAAAGCCTAAAGGTTGGAGTCACGCGGGAGAAAGACATGATAGGAACTTCCTCAAACAACCGGCGTGCAAGAATGTCCCCTTTGGGAATTCGAACCAAGGTCATGTGCGTAGCACTGTGGCTGGATACTAACTGGACTGACTTTCTCACTGCACTTTAAACCAAGGCCGCGGGTGGGTGGTTGGCGGGTGCTCTGGTGTAGTTTGCTCCTTCTTTCGGACTATCGAACATCTATCGTCCTGATTTCTCCTCCTTCTTGATTACATATGTTACTCTCTTGCAACACCTCTGTAATCTTCGGCACTTTTATGACCGTATTGTGTTGCAAGTGCCGTAAAACTCTTACTAAAGCTAAATGTGGGTGGTTGGCGGGTGTTCTGGTGTGTTAAGCTCCTTCTTTCCTACCAAACATCTATCGTCCTGATCTCTCCTCCTTCTTGTTTGTGTTTGTTACTCTCTTGTAATCTTCGGACTTATATGACCTTATTGTGTTGCGAGTGCCGTAAAACTCTTACTAAAACAAACAAAAACCAAGGCCACCTGCACCATAGCCGAGGATACCGGAACGAGCGGATGCCTTGACCATAGCCCAGCGTGATAAGTGGCGTCGGTGGTCTAATGGCGAAGACTACGGGACCCGTAATAGTGAGATTGTTGGTTCGGGGGTTCGAGCCTCATTTCTGTCTGACGTTGTGTCTTTTGGGAGAGGCACTTTACTCGAATTTTCAATTTGTTGATTCAGTCCTTCGGAGATGGAAGTTAAACTCGGAGGTCCCCCGACTCTTGGATAACGTAATAGTGTTGATAGGGGCTTAAAAACCTATACCCTTTCACTGTTTCTCTAGCGTGATGCATTTTGAGCCAATGGCATGAGCTTGAGCTTAAAACTAAGCACATTATTATGTTCTGACATAGTAATTATTATTCGACATATTTGTCAAGAAATACGTTTAAACATTTTATTTTTTTCTTTGGTTTTTGCATTTTGTTTATTTCTTTGTTTATTTGTTGTTTGTTTGTTGTTGTTATTGTTGTTGTTTTGGAGGGCGCCACTGGTAAGTCTTACTTCTTTTCTTTCCCTGTGTTTTTGTCTGTCTGTCTGTCCTGCACTAAATGACCGCTATCTATCGTGTCGATGTTCGCGTATCTTTACTCAACACGACAGGGGTCAGGAGGTCACACACAGTCCCACATGGGAGGGCGGGGAGAGACGACGCCGCTAATTAAGGAAGAAATAAACAGTCTATAGATAACCGTTTCCTTTGTCCGAGTCCGTGGTCCGTCACGTGACCAGTCGCCGGGGACTTCAAAGGAACAACACTTCATAGGATGAATGACTTTTACTGACAAGACGACCTCGTGTACCTACGAGAATGAGAGTGGTGTAACTTTATACTTGTATTAGTGTTTGTTTGTTTGTTTGTTTACTTATTTATGCATTTATTTGTCTTTTTATTTATTAATTTGTTTACTTTGTTGTGTGTTTGTTGTTGTTGTTGTTGTTGGGGTTTGTTTGTTAGTTTGTTTGTTGTTGTTAGTGTTGTTGTTTTTGTTTGTTTGTTTGTGTTTTTTTTGTGGGGTTTTTTCGGGG
>NW_004797484.1:558086-559316 GCF_000002075.1 Aplysia californica | reverse complement strand
GGGGGGGTTGAATTGTCTGTCTTTTTCAACTATAATTCAAATCTCGCTTCCATCTACGGAGAAAGTCCTTCAAAAATACAGCCGCACCTGCTCGCACGGCCACTACCTTCCACTCCTTCTTTTTATGTATTGTAATGACACTGTTTGCGATGACCACTTTTCTCCTCACCAATAACAATGGGTAGTCGTTTTGGACAAGTTCGACTATTATTGTTTTGGAGTTAGACATTCATTTGAGTAGGAAACGTGACGGGAGCTTTATTCCTTGGTAGTGATCTAGGTCAGTTTTGATCATAAGTAGAGATACGCTTCGGATATTCTCAAGTGTACTACTACAAGTGATAGCGGTAAACCTTCTACAATTCAGTTTTGTGTCTCTGGTCTTGGGCCTCCTTTTAGTTTTGAAAGAGACCAGCACAAGTTTTTCTTTGTTCTTCACTGTATTAGAAATCTGCACCATTCTTAACATTCTTTTGTCTGCTCCAATTCTTTTCTTTGTTTTTATTTGCCCCTATACAATGTCTTTCTCTGTCTTTGTTTATGCAGCTTCTTTCTTTGTCTTTGGTGGTACAATTTTGTTTCTTTTCTCAGTGTCTTGCAATTTCACTTTTTGTCTATACAGTTTCTTTCTGCGTCTGTCTTTGTGCGATTTCTCCCGTATTTCTGTGTACTTTATTTTTTTCATCCCGGAAAAATAGGTGGTTGGAGCGTATTACTGGGGGGTCCTACATCTTTGTTTCCCCCTTCTATCGTTTCTGTGTATCTGTCTCGCTTCATCCTTGCACTATAAGAACGATATTTTGTTCATGTTGAGATGTGCTTCTTTTTTTCTCTCCAACAAACATCCTGAAGAATATGGGAGGTCGGGGTTTTGTCGTTGGTATTGTTGTTGTTGTTGTTGTTGTTGTTGTTGTTGTTGCTGTTGTCGTTTGTATTGGTTTTTATTTTTTAAAACTTTATTGCGTCATTAAAACGCGTACACCTATTATAAATGCCCAGTAACATACTTGGATACAAGCACACACATGGATTTTTTGAAAAAAGTACTAGGTGAATATCATGCGAATGCACAGGCAGTTTTTGCACGCACTCGCGTGTGACGAGAGCACACACCACCAATAATATAATATGATATTATCTATTATGTAGATCTATAATGCAAATGCGACAGGTACACGTAGAAGCACGCACAAACTCGCATCACATACACCACATTTATGTAAGATATAT
>NW_004797484.1:554820-556546 GCF_000002075.1 Aplysia californica | reverse complement strand
CTCTTTCTCTCTCTCTCTCTCTCTCTCTCTCTCTCTCTCTCTCTCTCTCTCTCTCTCTCTCTTCCCTTCCATCCTCCCACACCACACCTTGCACATAACACACAGGGGACCCCCAGCCCCCTTCCCCACCAGGAAAGTGCAGCATGCGACGCACAAGTTCCAGCTCGCTTATTCTCCGTTTTGACGCACGATAGAACGAGGGCCGCCGTTAACGCGAAACGAAAATACATGTCGTTCAACAGACATGATAGTGTACAGTGCACAGGCTAGTAATAGTACATGTAGTTGGAAAATACATAATTTGTATCGAGGCAAACAGCCACCAACGCAGCTAGCTAGCGGTAGGGCTGGGCAATGATCGCTTCAGCAATATCCGATTACTATGTTGGTGCACCTCTTCGGCGATTGAATGAGAGCACAGAATTCTACGTGTAGAATTCTGTGAATGAGAGAGAGAGAGCGAGAGAGAGAGAGAGAGAGAGAGAGAGAGAGAGAGAGAGAGAGAGAGAGAGAACCACTTCGAAGAACGGGCTTAGAACCACTTCAACAAATAAATGGGTGCACCTACTTTCAGCAAAGAGAGTTTAAGAGTTTGAATTCGGATAATGTTTTATTGTTGAATTATCCGGCTATCTGGATAGATTATCCGGATTTTGCCCACCGCCAGCTAACGGCAGACAGCGAGCGCAACAGGCAGACAGGCAGGGAGGAGTAGAAAGAAGAGGAGGTGGTGGTGGTGGTGGTGGTGTGTGTTTGTGTGTGTGAGTGTGTGTGAGAGGGGGGAGTAAGGGGAGGAGGAGGAGAAGAAGAAGAAGAAAGAGGAGCGGCAACAGCGGCGCGTAGTTTGAAGTTTGAACGTGCGCTGGGCTGGGCCGGGCCAGGACAAACCAGATGGTCGTCGTAGGCCTTGTGTAGTGTAGTGTTGTGGGAGCTTCATTCGGTCGGAATCGGTCGGTGGTGTTGTCACAGTTTGTGTGTGGCTGTTAGTGTTAGCGCTGCCGTGTTGTGATCTCGAGCAGGGTGCCGTGTGTGTGTGTGTGTGTTTAGTGTCTACTACTGTGTGTGTGCTTACTGAAGCGGGACTTTCCGGCAAGTGGAATATAGATTTCTGTTGAATTTGAACGTGTGAACGTGGAGATCTACCGTAGCCGTAGGGATACCGTGTCTACGGAGCTTTTTTTGAATGGATTCTGGATTCTGTGATGTACATGTTCGCATGTGAATGTATCAGTATTTTGTTTTGGATGTAGATCTAGATCTAGGCTAGGCCCTAGTCAATAGTAGTGATTTTAGTGATTCCATTCTTCTATTGGAAAGCGATTTGGACTAAACTATACTAATTGGATTTTCTCTATCTGATGAGGGTGAGTATCTATTACACCATGGGCATGACCCTTGCTTAATAATATATAGAATCTAGATAGATCTAGATAGATAGATAGAAAGAGTGAGAGAGAAAGAGAAAAATAGAGAGAGAGAGGGTGGGAGGTATGAGAGAGAGAGAGAGAAGGGGAAGATTGAAGAATACCGGGGGGCTCTCGTGGCCTAGAGGTTAAGGTGTTGGCCTCTCATTCAAAGGTCCCGGGTTCGATTCCGGGTAGCGACCAAAACATTTTCTTCTCTAAAATTGTCTCCTTTCCCATCCTTTCCTGATCTCTAACAATGTTCTGTTGTCTGCTTTCATTTCCACTTTCTGCCCCCACCCCCTGACCTCCTTTGCCCCCTC
>NW_004797484.1:549623-552908 GCF_000002075.1 Aplysia californica | reverse complement strand
TATTGCTTAAAAACGTATGAATTTGTTGGCTGTTTTTTGGGAGGTTTACTATAATAATAGGCTGCTCTTATTGGCCCACATAGGCCATTTAATGCGCCGTTTTTTCAATGTATTTCATACGTGGTGTTGTCCCAACTTGTTCTCTTTTATTTTTTCTCACTTTATCCCTTCTTGTTAATGTTTTCCTGAAGCATTCCAATTTGAAGATGAGAGGACTTTTCGTTCTTTCTCTAGCTTTAATAATAAATACGGCTATTACTATACTATTAGCATTCTGTATCCTTAATAACACAAGTGATTTTTTGTTACCTTTTGGGATCTTGTTGGTCTCGGAGTCATTCTATACTTTCTTAATTTGCCTTAAATTATAGTAGAAATTGACTTACTTTCATTCTAACTGAAAACTTAAAATGTCATGTCACTGGTGTAAAATAATAAATCATATTACGTTTTTAAGCCTTAGAGAAGTGTATGATTATTATTATATAAAACCGTAAAATAATTTCTCTGATATTTAATTGGGATTTTGCTGTTGTGTTTTCATTTTTATCATTTGGGGATTTGGGGGTGGAGAGACCAAACACAGGGAAGATAACTCGCAATTTTGTGGGCAAATAATAAATGTTCTAGGGGAAATTTTATGCCCCTGTGGGCCAATAAGCACTCCGATAATAATAATGTGGAGTCGTGTCTCAGTGGGCCCAAGTCATCTGTTAATCTCGAGTGTCTTTCTACATCATGTACGTACTTATCACACAGTTCACATCTCCGCGCAGCCTCTTGTAAGACTTGAGTTGTTGAAACACCCATGATGGGTTTATGTTTATGAAGTAACTGGGAGGACTCGGCCATCTCAACAATCCCCTGCTCCCGTTCGTCTTAAGTCTTAAGTGGCTGCTGGCGTTGTTGTACTCAGTCTTAATCTTATTTCTTTTTATGTTATGTTCTCATTCGACATGGCGAAAATAGTGCGCCTCTCAAGTGGTGTTTTTTTCTGGAGAGGAAGAGGAGATTGGGGGGGGGGGGTGGAATGGGATGTGAGTTAGTGTTTTCGGATTAACGTTCATCATCCATCATCATCATCATCATCATCAACAACAACAACAACAACAACAACAACAACAACAACAGCAACAGCAACACAACAACAACAACACCAGCACATACTATCAGTATATGCTATAATAATATGCTATTATAATTCTTTATGTGAAGATACAGTAATTACGTACACGACAACCATACGCCCTACACCGCTGCTGTTTTCTCTAAGACCAGCTGGTGTAGGTGTAGCTAGTTAGTTGGACCAGAGCTCTGTGGTTGGACTTAAGCTGACCCCCGACCACTGGTCAGTCAGCCGCCTTTGTTAACTGGCCAGACACCGACAGCCGGGATTTGACCATGGCTGCCTCGCGCCAGACCGTCTGGTAATCCACACTCCACTCACCTTAACTCCTGGCAGCTGGACCTTGGGCGACACCCAGTCTGTCTGAATGGGCCATGGACCAGCCCTTTTGTTGGCACGCTTGCTAATTATTACATGTGTATACCCTCATGTTCTTAAATGTGGTCACTTTTAAGCACAAGTGGGCTATCCCGAAAAATGACGTTTTTGAGAAAATCGAAGGTAAAGTTGTTGGACCTTTGTTCAGTTTTTTTTTTAAGACAAGGAGAGTTTTCTCTATAACCAAACAAATATACACACCAATGAAACCAAACTTCTCTTATAATAGGTAGGGCAATGCCCACTTTTGGTGTAAGTCAAAATTTCCGGAAACCCCCTTAATCTGGGTTAGCAAGGTTGCTAAATTACATATATATACCCACATGTACATGCTATTGTAATTCAGAAAGACATGTTAGCTTTTCTATATTATAATTTGTGACTCTAGCTTAATCCAAGTCTCAACGCAGCTGGGTTTTTGTTTCGTTTTTTTTTTTATTGTTGTTGTTGTTGTTGGGGGGAGGGGGGGTGAGCCGCTGGTAGTGGGTGGTTGTAGAGTGGTCTCAGGAAGGTCATACTCCTTTTCTTTCATACTGCTGTTTGTTTCAATGTTTTTCAACCTTTTTTTTTTTTTTTTTTTTTTGTGTACGAGGTGGCCGATGTTGTGTCGAGCTGCTTCTTTTTACCCAGCCTTAAAACCAAGTCTTAGCTTGGTCACCACCTCTCAGCAAAGTGCCTTCGAAATTATAAAACGTTTTCTTCCTGTGGGTGGTTGGCGAGCGCTCTGCATGTGTGGTGTGCTCCTTTCCTATCAAACATCTATCGTCCTTATCTCTCCTCCTCTCCTCCTCTCCTTCTCTCTCCTCCTCTCCTTATCCCTCCTCCTCTCCTTCTCTCTCCCTTCTTTTCATCTCGTTTTACTTTCTTATACGGCCTCTTATCTTCTGCACATATCTCTTTGTGTCGCGTGTGTTGGGAAATTCTTACGAAAACCGCTTTCTTGGCTGGGCGGAATACTAAGAGTAAGGTCAAGCGTGTAGAAAAATTCGTGTACAGTACAAACTTAACGACAAGGTTCTTACGCCAGAATTAAACATGAGACTTTTATGCATACGTACGTGTGTTAGCAACCCGACAGGCTTCCAATAGAAACAGGCGTGGATGATTGGCGGCAGCTTCTAAAGGTGTGGTTCACTTCTTCTTTCCTAAACATCTGTCGTCCTTATCTCTTTTTCAATGTTTTTTTTTTCTTCAGTTAAAAAAAAAAACCTCATGTAACACCTCTGTCCTTCGGCACATACTATTGTATGACCTTATCGTGTTGCGAGTGTCACCGAGCTGTTACTGAAACACAGGCACGGATGTGGTTGGTTGGCGGGTGCTCTGGTGTGGTTTGCTCCTTCTTTCCTTTCAAACATCTATTGTCCTTATTACTCCTTTTTTGTGTGTGTGTTTGTTACTCTTGTAAGTGGGTGGTTGGCGGGTGGTCTGGAGTGGTTTGCTTCTTCTTTCCTATCAAACATCTATCGTCCTTATCTCCCCTTCTTCTTTTTTAAAATATATTTGTTACTCTCTTGTAACACCTAATCTTCTGACGCTCATATGACCTTATGCAGTTGCGGGCGCCATAAAACCTCTACTAAAACTAAACTAAACTCTCTTGTAACACCTCTAATCTTCGGCACTTATTATATGACCTTAATGGGTTGCAAGTACCGTAAAACACTTACTAATACTTTAAAAAACCGGAGCCGCTACTAAAACAAAGAAACGGATGGTTTTAGTATACTGGTTAGGCTGTGTGTCGGTCGCTACGCGCTACAGACTTGAGTTCGATCCGG
>NW_004797484.1:546139-547339 GCF_000002075.1 Aplysia californica | reverse complement strand
CTCCCTCTCGTCTCACACCCTCCCCCCCCCCTGCCCCCGGACACGGTGTGTGTGTGTGGTAGCACGTGATGCTAATCTAAGGGAACATGCAACTATAAAAAACATGTCGTGTAATACAACAGGGTGCCCATTGGGGGATCGGGTCGGGTTGAGTCGGGTCGGGTCGGTTTGCTAGCCAGATTGAGGTCGCAAAACGGTTATCGTGGGACAAGCGGATCGTGCCCGACTCGTCGCCTCAAAAACAAACGCATTTGTTTTCAGACGATAAGTCTGGCGATCGCCCCCGACCTGACCCGACCCGACACGACCCGACACGACCCCGACCCCACACGACATGACCCGACACGACACGACACGACACGACACGACACGACACGACACGACATGACACGACACGACACAACCCCATCCGCAATGGGCACCCCGTATGAGCACGAGCAATTGAATAAAAAGGCTTCTGACTGACATTATCCCTTCGACTTATAATATTTAACTTTTACTGTTTCAGGACATATCTCAGGTAGTCTCTGAGCCTTTAAAAAAATGTTGTAATGTCACGCAGTTTAAATTACCTCCTGTGGGTTGTTGGCGGGTGCTCTGGTGTGGTCTGCTCCTTCTTTCCTATCAAACATATATCGTCCTAATCACTTCTCTCCTTCTTTATTGTGTTTGTTACTCTCTTTTAACACCTCTACTCTTCGGCACTTATATATATGACCTTATTGCGTTGCAATTGCCGTGAAACTCTTACTAAAACGAAAAAAATTACCCCCCTAAAAGAGATACATTTTGCTGGTGCCAATTGGAGTGTGATACACTGACTGCTTATTACAAGTCTACTCCAATTTTTTTGCATGGTTGGTTGGGGAGTGCTCTGGTGTGGTTTGCTTCTTCTTTCCTATCAAACATCTATCGTCTTTATTTCCCCTTTTTTTGTGTGTGTATGTTACTCTCTCGTAACACCTCTAATCTTCGGCACTTATATGACCTTATTGTGTTGCAAGTGCCTTAAAACTCTTACTAAAACAAACAAAATTACCTCCTGAAAGAGTTAAATTTTGCTGGTGCCAATTGGAGTGTGACTCTCTCTCTCTCTCTCTCTCTCTCTCTCTCTCTCTCTCTCTCTCTCTCTCTCTCTCTCTCTCTCTCTCTCTCCCCCTCCCTGTGTAGCATAGGCCATCAACAACATTTCTCCAGCGA
>NW_004797484.1:543696-544905 GCF_000002075.1 Aplysia californica | reverse complement strand
TCTATCTATCTATCTATCTATCTATCTATCTATCTATCTATCTATCTATCTATCCCTCTCTCACTCATTCACTCCCTCTGTACGTGTGGGCACTCACGTATACGTGTATGCGTCCTTTTGTGAGTGGTCATCTGCTAACATGTTTGCCCGCTGCGTTCTTAGTTTTACTTGCTTTTTTGTTGTTGTTATTGTTATTTTGTTATTGTTGTTGTTTTTCTACGACTGTGCTTGGTTAAGAAAAAAACACAGTTAAGAGCGCCTAATGCTTTCTTCCCTATATCCCATATTTTCTTCTGCTGAAACGCCGTGTTTTCTCCTAATACGGTGTATTCTCATTGTCGTATTTCCATTGACAGCTATAGCTACCATATTTTTTTCTGAAACATCGCCCTGATTTGTTCTCCTTCTTTTTGTTTGGTTTGCTTCTCCCTTCTCCCTCTAATCTTCGGCACTTATATGACCTTATTGTGTTGCAAGTGCCGTAAAACTCTTACCAAAACAAACAAGAGATGAGCAGAGTAAGCCTGATTCCCTGGTCCCCGTTTGGACTTCTCTGTTGATAACTAACTACCCCTTTGGCGCTCATATGACCTTATGCAGTTGCAAGCGCCTTAAAACCTCTACTACAACTAAAAAGAAAACCTTTTAAAAAAAAGGAATCTAAGACCGTCCTTAAGACTGTATCAAAGGAGGAAGCTGTGAGCTCGTGGTGTCATCGACTCCGGCCAATGTCCACTACTGACTGTCCAGCCCGCCCCAGGCCCCCAGCACTCCCGGCACTCCCGGCTCTAGGGGTGGGCAAAATCCGGATAAACTATCCGGTTAGCCGGATAATTTTCAATGAAACATTATCCGATTTCAGACTCTTTAACTCTCTTTCCTGACCCGTTTGCTGAAGTGGGTGCACCCATTTGTTGAAGTGATGCTAACCCGTTTGTCGAAGTGATTCTAACCCATTCTCCGAAGCGGTTCAAAACATATTATTTGCCGAAGAGGTGCACTTTACATATTATCCGGATTTCGCTAAAGCGACTCATTTTCCCAGCCCTCCCCGGCCCACAGGAGCAGGTGTAGGTGTAAGAGGATCCCGTCGTGCCTGGAGGTGGCGGGAAATGGTCCCGTCAATAATCTCTGATCGATACGGATCACTGATTGATCGGCACGCGGAGACACAGAGAGTGCGACACGCACGGGTATCGAGAGGGGGGG
>NW_004797484.1:541311-543557 GCF_000002075.1 Aplysia californica | reverse complement strand
GATGGATGGATGGATGGATGGATGGATGGATGGATGGATGGATGGATGGATGGATGGATGGATGGATGGATGGATGGACGGACGGACGGATGGATGGATGGATGGACGGACGGACGGACGGACGGACGGACGGACGATGATTGATAGATCGATAGGTATATGGATAGATAGGTTGACCGATAGATAGACAGATAGATGGATGGATGGATGGATGGATGGACGGATGGATGGATGGATGGATGGACGGACGGACGGACAGACGATGATTGATAGATAGATAGGTAGATGGATAGATAGGTAGACCGATAGATAGACAAACAGGTAGATAGATGGACGGATGGATGGATGGATGGACAGACGGACGGACGGACGGACGGACGGAGAGTGTGAACTAGGGAGAGGGAAAAGGACCGGAGGTTGAGACTTTTGAGAGTATGTTGATATTTTTGCTATATTATCTTGTAATGTCCAAACTAGCAGAGAGGCTGAAAGTGAGGGGCGGAGTGGGAAGAGAGGGAGAGAGAGAGAGAGAGAGAGAGAGAGAGAGAGAGAGAGAGAGAGAGAGAGAGAGAGAGAGAGAGAGAGAGAGAGGGGGGGGGGAGGAGGTTAGAGACAAGAAGAAAAAGACGGGATCTAGAAGAAAAAAAAAGATGGAGGGAGTTGAAGGAAAGAAAATCGGGCGGGGTTTCCTTTCCTTCCTATGGGACTGGACGTTGTCTCAGCACTAACAAATGATAGTGGGTGGTTGGAGGGTGCTCTGGTGTGGTTTACTTCTTCTTTCCTAGCAAACATCTTTTTTATGTTTGTTACTCTCCTGTGACACCTCTAATCTTCTGGCGCTCATAATATGGCCTCATGCAGTTCATCATCATCATTGCCTTTCTCACCCTTCACCAGAGTATAGGCCACGGACAAACACCTTCCACCTTTCTCTATTCTGGGCTAGCCTCTTGATGTTATTCCATGTCTTCCCACTTTTCTGTACATCGATTTCTGTGATTCTTCTCCAGGTTCCACGCTTTAAAAAAAAAAAGTAAAGCTTTTACGGAATTGCGAGCGCCGTAAAACCTTTACTAAAGAAAACGAATACATGTAATATAATATCCCACGCTGTCCTGTGTACCGTAGTGACCACCAACCCAGTACTGTACACTACACTGCTGCTGCATTGACAGACAAGTACATGTAGTTTTCTATAGAGAGACTATTCGTCCCTGTCATGTTACGCGCGGTGCAGTAATGTCGCCCGGGCTCTGAGCCTGGATGTTGTACAGGGGGACACATGGGCGCAAGTAGCCGTCCACTGTCGTTGTTAGAACGGTTGACCATCGGTCAGATATTTTTATTGTTGTTTTGTTTTGGATTCCTGTTGTTGTTTGTTTGTTGTTTTGTTTGTTTGTTGTGGTTGGGTTGTTTTGTGTGTGTGTTGTTGTTGGGTTGTTGTTGTGTTTTTTTTTTGGGGGGGGGTGTTTTACGGTGCTCGCAACTGCCTAAGGTCATATGAGCCCGCAGGGCACATTTAACATTTTCAGTTGGTAGCAAATTTGGAATTATGCCCGGGTGGCGGCCGAAGCCTACTCTTATACCGATTTTGGACCTCCAATGGATCTTTTGCGTGCGCAACTTGCTCACGGGACCTCTGAAATTTTTCGCCCTTGTCCGAGAAGGCTAGACTAGGTGTAGATCTGACTTTTCTACCGTAAGATCAGGGGTGTGGCTGAAAGACAGCAGTAAGGAGGAGCCAAAGAGTAGCAGAAGAAAGGCTGCAGAAAGAGTCAGGAGCTCAGAGGAGCGGGCAAAGGAGGTGAGGAGATGGGGGTAGAAAGTGGAGACGAAAGCAGACAACAGAACATTGCTAGAGAGCAGGAAAGGAGGTGAAAGGAGACCATTTTAGAGAAGAAAATGTTTCGGTCGCTACCCGGATTCGAACCCGAGACCTTTGAACCACTATACCACGAGAGAGCGCCCGTCCATCTAAAAAAGGAACGAGTCAATAAGGAAATTCGTATAAAGTTATAAAGTGCCTTAATTTCCGGAACCGCCGAAGAAGCTATCTCACGAATACGGGACCGGTAGCCTAACCACTAGACTACTGACGGGACCGGTAGCCTAACCACCAGACTACTGACGGGACAGGTAGCCTAACCACTAGACTACTGACGGGACCGGTAGCCTAACCACCAGACTACTGACGGGACAGGTAGCCTAACCACTAGACTACTGACGGGACCGGTAGCCTAACCACC
>NW_004797484.1:539830-541169 GCF_000002075.1 Aplysia californica | reverse complement strand
GGGACCGATAACCTAACCACTAGACTACTCACGGGACCGGTAGCCTAACCACTAGACTACTGACAGGACCGACGCCACCTGCACGCACTTTATAAATTAATTGAAAATAAATTGACCGCATGTTGAGCTTTTTCAAATTTGACCCGGAAGTTTTTCTAGGGCCTGACCCATTTCGCGTGCCATGCAAATAAGAGATTTTGACCCGGCGATTCTTCAAACTGGGACAAGTTGTGACCTACAAAATCAAACATGTTTGATTTTGGAGGATTTGATTAGATTGTGATTAAATGGTTAGTTTTGTCCTTCCTCCATGAACGAAGACTTGGCCGTCCTCATCTGTATCAAACCATATAGGGATTTGACGAAACTTGCTCCAATGTGTTGGCCTACTGGACATTTGCTATATTGTGTTTTCGAGTGCGTACCTCAGTTGATATGGTGGCGTGAGTAGCCTAGTGGTTAGGTTACCGGACCTTTTAATCGTGAGATTGCGGGTTCGGGGATTCGAGCCTCAGCTCGGTCCGATTTGCGTCCTTGGGAAAGGCACTTTACACGAATTTCCTATTTGGTTCTGTCCTTTCGGAGACGGACGTTATTTTAAAACGCAGAGGTCCTTCCTCTTAAATAACCTAGTAGTGTTCAACCTATACCATTTCGACTTTTGTTTTTTCAGTTTCTGTCTTGGGCTATGAGGTGGGTGGCGCCTGTCCAAATCCCCGATGTGGGTGGTTGGCGGGTGCTCTGGTGTGGTTTGTTCCTTCTTTCAGGTCCTATCAAACACATATCGTCATGATCTCTTGCCCTTCTTTGTTGTGTTGATTACTTTCTTGTAGCACCTCTAATTTTCGGCACTTGTCTGACCTTATTGTATTGCAGCAAGTGCCGTAAAACTCTTACTGAAACTAAACTCAAATCCCCGATGAGCGTTATTGAGCTTGGGTGCTCTTGTGTGGTTTGCTACTTCTTTCCATTCAAAGACATGTTATCTTCCTGATCTCTCCTCCTTTTTTTGCGTGCTCCTCTGCTCTTGTAACACCTCTCATCTTCGGCACTTATAATTGTGTTGCAAGTGCCGTAAAACTCTTACTAAGACTAAAATAAGAATAATTTCAGAAGATGAATAAAACACAGTGAAAATGTGTAATATTATGCTTTAAACGTTCTGTTTTGAAAGAAGCCGTTAACCCGTAGTACACAGGCCCGTCCCGCCCTACATTATGCGGCACTTAACATAAATGTACGCATGTGGTGGCCTGACCGTATTGTGTGTCACATAAACGCCCCAAGCTGTTACTACTGTGTGTGTGGGGGGGTGTTTGTGTGTGTGTGTGTGTGTGTG
>NW_004797484.1:538273-539325 GCF_000002075.1 Aplysia californica | reverse complement strand
TGAGTGTATCTGCATCACTGTGTGATAGAGGGAGAAAGAGAGAGAGAGAGAGAGAGTGTGTGTGTGTATGTGAGAGAGAGAGAAAGAGTGTGTGTGTGTGTGTGCGTGTGCGTGTGCGTGCGTGTATATGTGCGCGCGTGTGTGCGCGTGCGTATGCGTGTACGCATACGTCCATCTGTTACGTGACCTTGCCACCTCCCATCTGCGGACGGGCCACCACTGTCTACAATATGATGACTCTCGAACGAGTGCACGACATGTATTTTTATTGTTATTGTTATGCTCCTGTGGCCATTTTTGTTAAGTGGAAAGATGTCAGAATGGCACTGAACAGAAACAAAACCCAACCCAAACCATTATTTGATCGATTTGCGCCATAAAAAGGGGACATCATGACTTTGCTACTTTGTATCTTTCCCGGTTCACCCAGTTGTAAGTGGGTGGTTGGCGAGTGTTCTGGTGTGGTTTACTCCTTCTTTCCTTTCAAACATCTTATTATCTATCGTCCTGATCTCTCCTCCTTTTTTTATGCTTCTCTCTTAATTGTAACACCTCTTAATAACTCGTCGGCACTTATATAACCTTATTGTGTTGCAAGTGCCCAAAAACTCTTACCAAAAACAAACCAAAAAAAGGATGATTGTGTGAAAAGGATGGTAAAGAGGATGATTATTGCTCCTTCTCTCCTCTCAAACATCTAATCATCCTAATCTCCCCTGCTTCTTTTTTGTAATTGTTACTTTCTTTTAATACCTCTAAATAAATCTTCGGCACTTATATGACCTAATTGTGTTGTAAGTGCGGTAAAACGCTTACTAAAACGAAATGACAATGAAAAAAACCCTAACCCAATCCATTATTTGATCGATTTGCAGCCATTTAGAAGGAACATCATTGCTTTTTTACTTTGTATCTTGCCCGGTTCATCCAGTTGGAAATGAGTATTTGGCAATTGGATATCCAAACGTTTTGTATGTAATTGTGAAAACGTACACTGTGTGTCTGCATTTTGTTTCTTTGTGTATATTGTGTGTGTGTGTGTGTGTGTGTGT
>NW_004797484.1:534029-535521 GCF_000002075.1 Aplysia californica | reverse complement strand
CCCCCCACCTCATCCTTCTCCTCCTCCTCCCACGACCAGCCATCTATTCATATACAGTAACAGCTGTTGAGTATTTTGAAATACTGGCACAGGGTGATATATGTTGGACGCCTTCGACATTGTATATGTTGTTTACGAGGCTTAACCCCCGTATCTAAAGTCTATCTCCGATAAGACTGATATAACGAGTTGATGGAGAGCTCTGAAAACTTTCCCCAAATAACCAAAGAACCACAGGTGGTTGTTGGAGGGCGCCATTGGTAGGTTTTACTTTTTTTGTTTGTTGCGGTATTCCTCTGGCGATCGAGTCACTAATGCTGAACTGTTGGAGAGAACAAGCCAAAGGCCAGTAAAGGAAGACATACAGGTAAAGAAATGGAAATGGGTTGGACACACCCTGAGGAGACCCCCGTCAAGCATCATCAGGCAGGCTTTAACGTGGAACCCACAAGGAAAATGAAAAGGGAAGACCAAAGATGACATGGAGACGAGCGGTACACGCTGAAATTGGAAAAGCGGGGACATCATGGAAACAGCTAGAAAAGGATGCTCAGGACAGGCTTGGCTGGAGTAATGCTGTTGATGGCCTGTGCTCCACTGGGAGTTCCAAAGGGCGAGAGAGAGATTCCTCTGGCTTTGGTTTTTCTGTTGGTTTGTCTTGCTTTTCCCCCCTAGCCCATTTCTATGATATTGACGCCCTCTGATTAGTAGAAAAATGTGCGTATGATAGTACCCAATACATGTAATGTATTACGTACATAATTGTTATAACATATGACTGTTACGTATGTTCAAGATAATTATTGATGTTTGTGAAGGGTCTGAGAGAAATGATGTCTGCCTTGCAATTTCTCAGCTCAAAATGACTGTTATTTTGTCGATGCGCTTTTCTGTATATTTCTGCATTCCCCAGAGAAACAACTGGTGTACTGGCAATTGCGGGTTAGGGGAAGGGAACTCCGAAAGAAGTAAGGGGGGGGGGGGGTGGAGGGGAAGAGGTGTGCAATGTAGATGTGCCAGTCTGCAAAGAGTCAACCGCATCGAGGCGAGTGTGGGTGGTTGGTGGGTGCTCTGGTGTGGTTTGCTTCTTCTTTCCTATCGTCCCTATTTCTGTTCCTTCTTTTATGTGTTTTTTACTCTTTTGTTACACCTCTAATCTTTGGCACTTGTATGACCTTATTGTGTTGTAAGTGCCGTAAAGACACTAATTACTAAAACTAAAAGAGGCGAGTGAAGTCACCCCAAAACAACTGAGGGTCCATGTAGGTCAGAACAAAATTCGGTTAAGTAAACCACTCGGATTTTTTAAATATTTACTTGACCTATAATACGCACATCCCATGTCCCCAGGCTCTGTGTGTAAGTCCCACATTAAGGTCGCCGGGACCCTTGGAGTCATGCGCGAAGGATGCGTTTGCCTTAAGAATGAACGTGGCTTTGCATAATTTCAAAGGGATCGTACTAACAGATTAACACCTCTTAAATTTTGTTT
>NW_004797484.1:528294-529561 GCF_000002075.1 Aplysia californica | reverse complement strand
TGCGAATCTATCTATCTATCTATCTATCTATCTATCTATCTATCTATCTATCTATCTATCTATCTATCTATCTATCTATCTATCTATCTATCTATCTGGCGGGTGCTCTGGTGTGGTTTGCTCCCTATTTCCTATCGAACATCTATCGTCCTGATCTCTCCTCCTTTTTTTGTTGGTGTTTGCTACTCTCTTGTAACACCTCTAATCTTCGGCACTTATATGACATTATTGTGTTTCAAGTGCCGTAAACTCTTACAATAAAAAGAGACCTCCACATAGCCGTACAAGGCCTCACACTCCACACTCCACAAAAAGCTTGGTCCATTCTATCTCAAGTGTGACGTTACGCCTCACTTTTGCCCATGTACGGCAGTGAGTGTGTGCGTGCGTGTGTTTATCTCTCGGAGCGGGTGGTTGGAGGGTGCCATTGGAAGGACTTACTTCTTTACTTTCCCTCTGTCTGTCTGTATGTCTTGTCTGTCTGCCTTACTTTTCCCTAGCGCTAAATGACCAATATTGTATCGATGTATGTGCTTCTTTTCATTCAAACTAAAAATCAAACGATGTCGCGGACTTAAATGGCATTTGTTTGTTTGAGTAAAGAGAAGCATATATCGACACTATATCGGTCATCCATCCACGATGACGGTATATTTTAATTTACATACATCAGCAAGTGTTTGTTTGGAGGGTGCTCTAGTGTGGTTTGTTTTTTGTTTCCTGTCAAACATCTATCGTCTTTATCTCTCCTTTTATTTTGGTGTTTGTTACTCTCTTGTAACACCTGCAATCTTGGGCACTTATATGACCTTATTGTGTTGCAAGTGCCGTAAAACTCTTACTAAGTGGGTGGTTGGCGGTGCTCTGGTGTGGTTTGCTCCTTCTTTCCTATCAAACATCTACTGTCCTTACTCTCCTTTTTCTTTTTTATGTTTGTTACTCTCCTGTAACACCTCTAATCTTCTGGCGCTCATATGACCTTATGCAGTTGCGAGTGCTGTAAAACGTCTACTTAAAAACTCTTACTAAAACAAGCAAAACATCAGCAACAAACAATGGCAACAGCAAAGTAAAAAGAATAACGCTAACAACAGCAAACACCACCACCACCAACACTACCACGACAATACAGTAGCAGAGATCTAACAGGGGGCTCTCGTGGCCTAGAGGTTAAGGGGTTGGCCTCTCATTCAAAGGTCCCGGGTTCGAATCCGGGTAGCGACCGAAAAATTTTCTTCTCTAAAATTGTCTCCTTTCACCTCCTTTC
>NW_004797484.1:526503-527586 GCF_000002075.1 Aplysia californica | reverse complement strand
TCTCTCTCTCTCTCTCTCTCTCTCTCCCTCTCTCCCCCCCCTCTTTCTCTCTTTCTCTCCCCTGCGGTATCGTTGCACAAGCCGACCCTGTGTCCCCATCCCCTAAAGTGTTGTCCGACAAGATGAGGGCACAGATAACGGCCCGGGGTCCGGCCGATCGCCCTCTGACCCCTCACCCCGGCCTGGCTGATGATGTCAGAGATGTCGTGATCCCCCACCTCCACTGTCACGTGACCACTGGTCACTGCCGCTACTCAGCACGGGTGGACACTGGTCAGCACGGGCCCCCAGGCCAGGCAGTTGTTGGGGGAAACTTTTCATAACCTGGCCTGCTTTTGATAGTGTTATAGGTGTTGTTATAGGTGTTGTTATAGGTGTACAAGACCCTGGGATCTCCCACCAGGGTAGTGCAACTGACTGAAGTGTCTGTAGGCCATTCCCAAAAGGGGGGAATTAACCATGTTCTTTTGCACAGTAGAATTGTAAATGAGCTGATTCATCAATATAATGTCGTGCTCATAAACTGTGCCGGAACAACATAGGGGCTTTTGCTGCTTTTTCTTTCCTCATCCTTATTATCGTCATTTTCCTCTACTTCTTATATGTATGTTTGTCACACTCTTGTGACCCGTTACTTCCGGGGTGCCTTTATAGTCGACGAAGCAGACTTTGTGCTGTTGAGGCTAGAGAGGTGAGCAGAGTAAGCCTGATTTCCCGTTTAGACTTCTCTGTTGACTTCCACCCCTTGGCGCTCATACGACCTTACTATGCAGTTGCGAGCGCGGTAAAACTTTTCTAAAACTAATAGTGGGTTGTTGGCGGGTGCTCTGGTGTGGTTTGCTTCTTCTTTCCTATCATGCATCTATCGTCCTTATCTCTCCTTCTTTTTATGTTTGTTACTAGCTTGTAACACCTCTAATCTTCGGCACTTATATGACGTTATTGTGCTGCAGTTGCCGTAAAACACTTACTAAAGCTAAACTAAAACTAATGAAGGTGAAGAGTGACCTCCCAGCCCTCGAGCGGTGTGGGCGTAGTGTGTGTGTTTGTGACTCTGTGTGTGTGTGTGTGTGTGTGTGTGTG
>NW_004797484.1:521948-523640 GCF_000002075.1 Aplysia californica | reverse complement strand
TCTCTTTCTCCTCTCTCTCTCCCCCCCCTCTCTCTCTCTTTCTCTCTCTCTCTCTCTCTCTCTCTCTCTCTCTCTCTCTCTCTCAGAAGTGTTGTCTATGATAATAGCCGAGTCATTCTGAGATATTTCCTCTACAAACAGTTTACTACTTCTGCTCCAACGAACCCCCATAGACATAATCTGAAGCAAACTTGAACTGGCGCTCATATGACTTTATGCAATTGCGAGCGCCGTAAAACTCTCACAAAAAATCAAACTACAATTCACCAGGTTTGTCTGAGTCATAGTTTGATTGCAACTGATAAGGTCATATTAGCGCCGTTAAAAAACCAGCAACCCATTACCGCTACCAAATACAAATTAAAACTCGCCATCTTTGTCTTCTCCTCTATGCCTCCAAGAAACATCGCTATGAACCATGACCTGACTAACTCACCATCTTTGTTTTCCTCTCTCTCTCCTCTAGAAGCCTCGCTATGAACCATGAACAGACTAATGAACTATGACATGACTAACTCCCCCCCTCTCTTCCCTCCCTCTCCAGAAGCCTCGCTATGAGTCATGAACAGACTAATGAACCATGACCTGACTAACTCACAATCTTTGTTATCCTCTCTCTTCCTCCCAGAAGCCTCACTATGAACCATGAAGAGACTAACTCACCTCCTTCCCCTTCTCCAGAAACATCGCTATGAACCATGACCTGACTAACTCACCATCTTTGTTTTCCTCTCTCTCTCCTCCAGAAGCCTCGCTATGAACCATGAACAGACTAACTCACCATCTTTGTTTTCCCTTCTCTCCTCTCTCCAGAAGCATCGCTATGAACCACGAACAGACTAACTCACCATCTTTGTTATCCTCTCTCTTCCTTCCAGAAGCCTCGCTATGAGCCATGAACAGACTAATGAACCACAAACAGACTTACTCACCCTCTTTGTTCTCCCTTCTCCTCCCCACAGAAGCCTCGCTATGAGCCATGAACAGCCACAATGAAGATGACCTGGGCGCCTCGGTGGAGCATGTCTTCGACCAGTTCGTCACAGCGGTCACCTGCAAGTCGGTGCTGTCCAGTTTCCACCAGCTGCTGGACCTGACGGGGCTGCGCCATGCTGACCACTCGCACTTCTACCAGTCGCTCAAGGCCAAGCTCAAGGGCTCGTGGAAGGCACAGTCGCTGTGGACCAAGCTAGACAAGAGGGCGTCGCATCGAGACTACAAGCGGGGACAGGCATGCAAGGATATACGGGTGAGTGGTTGGCGGGTGCTCTGGTGTGGTTTGCTCCTTCTTTCCTATCAAACATCTATCGTCCTTTTCTCTCCTCCTTTTTTGTGTTTGTTACTCTCTTGTAACACCTCTAATCTTCGGCACTTATATGACCTTATTGTGTTACAAGTGCCGTTAAACTCTTTCTAAAACTAAACTAGGATATACGGGTCAGTCACGTTTTCTGTCTTGAGTGTTCCGTCAATTGTTGGCTCAAAGTCAGAACCACCTCCTTTTGAATTTGTAGGTCTCAGTATGGTGTCTTGGCTGTTGATTAAAGTTGTTCCCGGATCCGATCTGGACATTGGGGATTGCCTCGTTAGTGAGACAACTTCCTGGGCCTTCGGCATAATATTGTGGTAGGGTGGCCAGTTCCTTTCCATGCTGCCTTTACTTCCCCAACTCGAAGTCAGGTACCCATTACT
>NW_004797484.1:519386-521024 GCF_000002075.1 Aplysia californica | reverse complement strand
CCCCATCAGGTTCTGGTGATAGGCTCTGGCCCATGCGGCCTCCGCACGGCCATCGAGTGCGCCCTGCTGGGGGCCAAGACGGTGCTGGTGGAGAAGAGGGACCGCTTCTCCCGGAACAACGTCCTTCACCTCTGGCCGTACCTCATCACAGACCTCCGCAACCTGGGCGCCAAGAAGTTCTTCGGAAAATTCTGCGCGGGTGCCATTGATCACATCAGTGAGTGTCCCGCGTGTTGGTTGTGTGAATGTGTGTGTTTGTTTTGTTTTGGTTAACTCCCCTTTTATAGCGTGTCTCTGTCTGTGTCATCATGTGTGTTGTTTGTATGAATGGCGGTTTTTGGTTAACTTCCCATCCACGTATAGTGTGTCTCTGTGTCATACGTTTTGTGTGTCTTCTGTGTTGTACATGATGTCTCGGTGTGTCAACTGTATTTTGTTTGTGTTTGTGTCACTTGTCGGGTGTGTCTCTGTGTGCGTGGCCTGTAATTTGTGTTTGGATGTCATCTGTAATTGTGTGTCTTTGTGTCAACGAATATTTTATTCCTGTAATTGTGTGTGTTTGGGTCAGCAAATGTATTTGATTCCTGTAATTGCGTGTGTTTGTGTCAACGAATAGTATTTGATTCCTGTATTATGTGTCTGTGTGTGTGTCAACGAATAAAATTTTATTTCTGTATTTGTGTGTGTCAACGAAGAGTATTTTATTCCTGTATTTTGTGTCTGTCTGTGTGTCAACGAATTTTATTTTATTCCTCTGTTGTGTGTCTGTCTGTGTGTCATCGAATAGTATTTTATTTCTGTACGGTATTTTGTGTCTGTCTGTGTGTCCCAGGTATCCGACAGCTACAATGTATCCTGCTGAAGGTGGCGCTGTTGTTGGGTGTGGAGGTTCATGTCAACGTCTCTATTGTGTGTCTGTGTGTGTGTCTGTCTGTGTGTCAACAAATAGTATTTGATTCCTGTATTGTGTGTCTGTCTGTGTGTCAATGAATAGTATTTGATTCCTGTATTGTGTGTCTGTCTGTGTGTCAACGAATAGTCTTTTATTTCTGTATTATGTGTCTGTGTGTGTCAACGAAGTCTTTTATTTCTGTATTATGCGTCTGTCTGTGTGTCAACAAATAGTATTTTATTTCTGTATTGCCTGTCTGTCTGTGTGTCCTCCAGGTATCCGACAGCTACAATGTATCCAGCTGAAGGTGGCGCTGCTGCTGGGTGTGGAGGTTCATGTCAATGTCTCTTTTGTGTGTCTGTGTGTGTGTCAACGAATAGTGTTTTATTCCCGTATTATGTGTGTCTGTCTGTATGTCCTCCAGGTATCCGACAGCTCCAGTGTATCCTGCTGAAGGTGGCGCTGCTGTTGGGTGTGGAGGTTCACGTCAACGTGTCCTTTGATGGCCTGTTGGAACCTCCCGAGGACCAGAGCACTGGTGGGTGTGGCTTGTTTTGTGTGTGTGTGTGTGTGTGTGTTTCTGTCTGTCTGTCTTTCTCTGTCTGTCTGTTTCTTTTCTCTTTCTCTCAGTGTCTCTGTCTCTGTCACTTTCTCTGTATCTCTCCCTCACTCCCTCTTACTCTCTTTCTGTCTGTCTGTGTCATAGTTTGATTGCAACTGATAAGGTCATATTAGCGCCGTTAAAA
>NW_004797484.1:481393-518700 GCF_000002075.1 Aplysia californica | reverse complement strand
GTGTGTGTGTGTGTGTGTGTGTGTGTGTGTGAGACAGAGAGGGAAGGGGGAATCTTACATATTCTGCCAACTTGGGAAATTATATTGGCTTACACACTCCTCGCGTGGGTGGTTGATGGGTACTCTGGTGTGATTTGCTCCTTCTTTCCTATCAAACATCTATCGTCCTGACCTCTCGTCCTTCTTTTTTGTGTTTGTTACTCTCTTGTAACACCTCTAATCTTCGGCACTTATATGTCCTTATTGTGTTGCAAGTGCCGTAAAACTCTTACTAAAACTAACCTAAACGCTCCTCGCAACACTGAGAGGTTATTTCACAAAGTGGCGGACATTTTCTCCAACAGGTTTTAAGCGCAAAGAGTTCCGAGGCAAGCTGGCGATTGCGATCACGGCCAACTTCATCAACCGCAACACCCAGGCGGAGGCTCGCGTGGAGGAGATCAGCGGCGTGGCCTTCATCTTCAACCAGAAGTTCTTCCTGGACCTCAAGGAGAGCACGCGCATTGACCTTGAGAACATCGTGTACTACAAGGACGACACCCACTACTTCGTCATGACAGCTAAGAAGGCCAGTCTGCTGGAGAAAGGCGTGCTCAAGGAGGTGGGTGACCCACACCCGTGCTGAGGGGGACTCCCTATCAGACAAGCATCTGTCGTCCTTATCTCTCCTCTTTTTTTCTTACAAACGAACGTGTCCTTATCTTTCCTCCTTGGCACTCATATGACCTTATGCAGTTGCGAGCGCCGTCAAACCTCTATTAAAACGAACAAAATATTTTTCCTCCTTTTTTTTGTGTTTGTTGTTTTAGTAAGCTTTTACTGTGTTTGCTACTGCATAAGGTCACATGACTGCCAAGAAGGCCAGTCTGCTGGAGAAGGGCGTGCTCAAGGAGGTGGGTGACTGAAATTCGAGCGACTCTCTATGAAACAAACATCTATCACCCTTATCTCTCCTCTTTCTTTCCGATCAAACAAACATCTATCACCGTTATGCTTCCTCTTTCTTTTCTAGTGCCTTTAGGCCATTCCCAAAGGGGGGATATTAACATGTTCTTATGCACAGTAGAATTATAAATGGGCTGACTAATCAATGTCATGCTCATACTGTGCCGGAACAACATAGGAGGAACCTCTCCTTTTTCTTTCCTATCAAACAAACATCTATCGTCCTGATCTCTCCTCCATTTTCTGTAGTGTTTGTTACTCTCTTGTAACACCTCTAATCTTCATGACTTCTGCAACGCTATTGTGTTGCAAGTGCCATGGAATTAAGAGAACTCTCTGTAAACCCCCCGTCCACTGATTCAAGTGTCTACTTCTTCTTCCTCGTTCTCGCTTCAAGTGTAACCTGTGACCTCTTTGTGTTTGTGGATGGTTAGCGGGCGCTCTGGTGTGGTTTGCTCCTTCTTTCCTATCAAACATCTATCGTCCTGATTGCTCCTCCTTTTTTTGTTGTGTATGTTACTCTCTTGTAACACTTATATTTTTTGACACTTATGTGACCTTATTGTGTTGCAAGTGCCATAAAACTCTTACTAAAACTAAAACTGAACTCTCTGTATTCCCCCTGTCCACTGTTTCAAGCATGACCTATGACCCTTGTACCTATCTGTATTCCCCCCCCCCCAGGATTTCTCGGACACAGTGGCCCTGCTGGACCGCTCCAACGTGAACCAGGAGGCCCTGATGGGCTTTGCCCGAGAGGCGGCCAACTTCTCCACCAATCAGCAGCTGCCGACCTTGGACTATGCGGTGAACCACTATGGGCAGGCCGACGTGGCTATGTTTGACTTCACCTCCATGTTTGCCGCGGAGAATGCTTCCAGATTTATCTTGAAAAACGGTCATCACCTGCTCATGAGCCTTGTCGGAGACAGTCTGTTAGAGGTGAGTTGATGGGACTCATAGTGTTGGGGGGGTGGGGCGGAGGGTTGGGGGGACCTTGTCACACATTCCTAGAAGGTTCAGTAATTAATAATAATAAATAGCATTTATATAGCGCATAACCCTGCTCTATAGCAAGCTCTGTGCACTTTACACTATATTATTACCCCAGCAGACCATAGAACACTCAGAAACATTCTCAGCTTCCGAGGAAGTATACAGTGCAATCAGCTGATTTTATACTGACAAGATCTTTCACTGTCTATAGCTGGGTACAATTATTTTTGTCATGTAAACTGCCTTTCCCAAGGACACAACGTCGGGCCCCTGACGGGATTTGAACCCACGACCTTACGGTTGCGAGTCCGAGAGCCTAACTACTAAGCCAATGACGCCAGATGTGCTGAATTTCCCTAACTTTTTGGTCCTAATAAAACTCAGATGGTTATATATTCCTCCTTTTCTGTGTGTGATGTCTACATTTCTGTTTGCTACAGTCCATGAAGTTACATAGAAGCGGAACCAATAAATTGGCAAAAAGATATTATTAATCCGAATACAGGAAAAAGAGGCTAAAACAGCACCTGGACATGGATGGCTGGTGCCTCTATAAATAAATCATTGATGGTCAGGTCAGGTCAGTCCATGAAGTTCAAGCAGATGGTTGGGGACACTGATGTAGTCTGTGACATTTCCTTTTTTAACGGTATTCCTGTCGTCTCTTTTTGCTGCTGAGGAAACGTGGTTGTTATTACATCTGGTTGGTGGAAAGGACATGTGGATAACATCATCATCAATGCCTTTCACCCCTGGCAGGGTATAGACCACATACAAGCTCCTTCCATTTATCTCTGTCCTGAGCCATCCTTCCAAGCTCGTTTCAAGCGAGCTTCATTTCTCTCATGTCCCTTTCCACACATCTCCTCCATGTTTCCCCTGGCCTACCCCTGCCTCTTGTGGATAACTACTGTCTGTCTATTTCTGGATATGACCGTGGGTGGTTGGCGGATGCTCTGGTGTGGTTTGCTTCTTCTTTCCTATCAAGCATCTATCGTCTTTATCTCCCCTCCTTCTTTTTCGTGTTTGTTACTCTCTTGTAACACCTCTAATCTTCTGGTGCTCATATGACCTTATTGTGTTGCAAGTGCCGTAAAACTCTTACTAAAACTAAACTAAATTGCTGGTTTCTCCTGCTTGAGGTAAGATAAGGTATGCTATACTCTATCGATTCTCCTTTGGAATAAATTAACAGTGTGATTGAAACCCCCCGGGGCGGTGCCACTGACTGAAGTGTCTGTAGGCCATTCCCAAAGGCGGGACATTTCTCGTTCTAATGCACAGTAGAATTAGTGGGCTGATCCAACAATATCATGCTCATAACTGTGCCTGAACTACAACAGGGAACTGCTGCTTTTTCTTTCCTAATCCTTACTATCGTCATTTACCTCTACTTCTTTTGTATGTTTGTCACACTCTTGTGACCCGCTATTTCCGGGGTGCCGTGATAGTCGAAGCAGACTTTGTTGTGTTGAGGCTAGAGAGGTGAGCAGACTTAGTCTGATTCCCTGTAAGGACTTCTCTGTTGACTTTCAGCCCTTGGCGCTCATGACTTAATGCAGTTGCGAGCGCCGTAAAACCTCTACTAAAACAAAAAAAACAAACAAGTGTGCTTGAATGTGTCTAGAATAGTTCTTTGTACTGATGGTCATTTGAGCAGGTTCCACTGTATTTGTGGGTGGTTGGCGGGTGCTCTGATGTGGTTTGCTCCTTCTTTCCTATCAGATGTCTATCGTCTTTATCTCCCCTACTTCTTTTTTGTGTTTGTTACTCTCTTGTAACACCTCTAATCTTCAGCACTTATATGATCTTATTGTTTTGCGAGCGCCGTAAAACCTTACTAAAACAAACAAAACAAAAAAACATCCACGGGGGGGGGGGGGGGGGGGTATGAGGGAAGTGGTGATTTGTACAGGTGATTGTCTGAGCACGTTTGACTGTATTTGTCAATGTGTTTGTTTCTTGTAACATTTTTGCTGAATTTTTATGTGCTCTCCCCTTTTTCACATCCTCTAGCCCTTCTGGCCCACGGGCTCTGGGTGTGCGCGGGGTTTCCTGGGCGCCTTTGACACGGCGTGGATGATCCGCAGCTGGGCTCTGGGTCGGTCGCCCCCGCAGGTGCTGGCGGAGAGAGAGAGCGTCTACACCGTCCTGTCGCAGACCACACCCAACTACCTGCACAAGAACCACAGCCAGTACAGCATCGACCCAAACACCAGGTGAGTGAGTGGTTGACCCAAACACCAGGTGAGTGAGTGGTTGACCCAAGCACCAGGTGAGTCAGTGGTTGACCCAAACACCAGGTGAGTCAGTGGTTGACCCAAACACCAGGTGAGTCAGTGGTTGACCCAAACACCAGGTGAGTCAGTGGTTGACCCAAACACCAGGTGAGTCAGTGGTTGACCCAAACACCAGGTGAGTCAGTGGTTGACCCAAACACCAGGTGAGTCTGTGATTGACCCAAACACCAGGTGGGCGGGATTGTGATGGGGGTTTTGTGACGCTGACTGAAGGATGTCCTTACTTCTCTCCTGTTCCTCTTCTATTTTTGTCTATATAGCTTCTCTTTACAAGGCTGTCTTAATCATCACATAGTCCTGTTGTCCTGCTCAGACTTCATTTTTTGCCAGTATGCCTCTCTCTGATCCAAAGACTCAAAAGCAGGGTTGCATTCTAGTGACCAGCAATTATATATTTTATTTGAAATTACTTTATGATTTGTTTTCAGTCGCACATTTGTATGTCTAACATGGATTTGTTTGACATCAGTGCCCTTGCAAGATTAATCTCTGAAAAGGAGGAAGAAATTTTTTAATTCGTTCATTCATTCATTCATATCATTCATTCATTCTTTACTAAAGTTTTTGAACAAAAAGAAGCACATTGACATGAATACGGTTATTTAGTGCTCTTAAAACCCCCTGGACAGAAACCACAAAGGGATCGTGAAGAAGTTACACTTACATTTTATTCATTTATGTATTTATATATTGATCACCTTCTGTCTGTGCAGGTACCCGAACCTGAACACCAAGTGCGTGAAGCCCCATCAGGTGGCCCATCTGTACGAGGGCGGGGTCGTGGAGAAGGAGGAGGAGGAGGACACGGCCGTCGTTCCCTCCAAGAAACCCAGAAATGGTGAGGGGAAAACTTCACTTTTTCTGACCTTCATGTTGTTGGCGGGATGGGTTATAGAAAAACTTTAAAGGATTGTAAGTGGGTGGTTGGCTGGTGGTCTTGTGTGGTTTGCTTCTTCCTTCCTACCCAACATCTATCGTCCTTTTCCTTCTTCCATTTTTTTGTTTGTTACCCTCTTATAACACCTTTAATTTTCAGCTCCTATATAACCCTATTGTGTTGCAAGTACTGTGAAACTGAAACACTAAGACAAAATCTGCCGAAATGTGATTTTTATTGTATTACCTCATGGTAAACTATAATTCTGTGCAACACGTTGTGTTTCTTGTCTCTTTGTTCTCTACTTTCTTTCATCACAGCATGGGTGGTTGGCGGGTGCTCTGGTGTGGTTTGCTTCTTCTTTCCTATCAAACATCGACCGTCTTTATCTCCCCTCCTTCTTTTTTGTGTTTGTTACTCTCTTGTAACACCTCTAATCTTCGGCACTTATATGAGCTGATTGTGTTGCAAGTGCCCTAAAACTCTTACTAAAACTGAAACTAGACTCCAAACAAATGTTTATTTTTTCCCTCCGCAGTGGAGCCGAGCATCGACAGCTACAGCCTGCTGCGCTGGTGCCAGCGCGTGCTCAACACGGGCAAGTACCGCGACGTACACGTGGTGGACTTCACTTCTTCCTGGCGTAGCGGCCTAGCCCTGTGTGCTCTCATCCACTCCTTCCAGCCCTCCATCATGTGAGTGACTCCGGCACTAGCGCAGGCAGTTGGCGTGTCCTGATAAACTAAATGTGTCACGACGTGGTTTGACTCCGGCACTCGTCAATTTTTGGGCATATGGGGTTATTGGTATCATCTTAAAATCTATTCATTTTCCTTCCGTTTGGTGAAAACAAAATCCATCTATGTTGAATAGAAGTCGAAATATTTGTTTAATGTCTTTCTGAACTTTACCATACCTAAGGCACCTTTAGTTTAAGTGTTATCTCTCAGGGTGTAGGAAATGGAACTTTATGGAACTTTCACAAGCTCGTGACAAGATTAATGGCAATGTTTCGTTCATCTCATAATGTATTATTAGTTTATTATCAATTAGTTGTTGGGGTTTGTGTGTTGCTGAAGGTTTTTTTTTGTTTTGTTTCATCCAGTGACAATAGCATGCTGATGGAGTTTGACATTGTGGCCAACAACAGACTGGTGAGTCTGTCTGTCTGTCTGTCTGTCTGTCTGTCTGTCTGTCTGTCTGTCTGTCTGTCTGTCTGTCTGTCTGTCTATCTTTCTGTGTTGTCTGCCTCTCTGTGTTGTCCGTCTGTCTCTCTGTGTTGTTTGTCTCCTGTCTGCCTGTCTTGTCTGTCTCTCTGTGTTGTCCGTCTGTCTCTCTGTGTTGTCCGTCTGTCTCTCTGTGTTGGTCTCTTGTGCAAAGCAGGGACTAGTTAAGCATAGCTTGTGTGTAGGCGGAAATGTGACCAGATTCATGGTAGATTTGTTGAGGTGTACCCATGCTTGGTGCATTGTAGAAATCCAGTGTAAAAAACAATATGTTTGCACAGATCGAAATAGACTCTCTGTCTCTTATTACTTTCAAAGATATTAATTGATTATCACAGATCGAAATAGACTCTCTGTCTCTTATTACTTTCATAGATATTAATTGATTATCACAGATCGAAATAGACTCTCTGTCTCTTATTACTTTCATAGATATTAATTGATTATCACAGATCGAAATAGACTCTCTGTCTCTTATTACTTTCATAGATATTAATTGATTATCACAGATCGAAATAGACTTTCTGTCTCTGATTACTTTCATACTTTACTTTACTTTTCCGATCCAGCGGCCATTTGGGTTCTAGCCCTTCGGTCTGCTTATTACTTTCATAGATTTTAATAGATTATCACTATATGAATTTGATTGTTATTATTATCAATGTTATTTATTTTCATAATGTTGGCTTGCTATTTTTTTCTATAGTTCATTTTGCCCCTTTTTATTGGAAAAATGATCTTAAGTTTTTGCTGTCATAAAAAGACTGCTTGAGATATTGAAGTAGCGGCTTTGGGGGAATAACAAAGTGAAAGGGATTGAGCCATATCCCCCCAAAAATTTTTAATTAATTTTTTTTAAATGCGGTCAACAAATTAAGAAAAGTTTTACTGAGTCTTTGTCTGTTTCCCCGTGGTTGCAGGCGTTCAGCGTCGCGGAGCGTGAGCTGGGAATCCCGCCGGTGATGTCAGGAGAGGACATGGCGCGGCACGAACTGCCCGACAAACTGACCATGATCTCCTACCTGTCCCAGTTCTACGAGGTCTTCAAACACCAGCCTTTGCCATCTTGTGAGTGAAGGGACAGAATATATAGATGTATCACGGCGTGGTGGAATCAGGCTCTCCTCAATTTTGGGGCATGTAGAGTTATTTGTATCATCTTAAAGCTTGTTCATTTGTCTTGCTTTGGATTTAGAAAATATCCATTTGTCTTGAATAAAAGTGGAGATATTTGTGAATGAAAGAGGTGGGGGTCACCTGGTTTCAGAGTTAAATTTAGTGAGAAAATGGCCGCCGAAGACGAGTTATTTTCTTTGCTTAAGTGTCCATGGAAACTGAA
The DNA here is from genome assembly GCF_000002075.1 of Aplysia californica. Taxonomy (NCBI): domain Eukaryota; kingdom Metazoa; phylum Mollusca; class Gastropoda; order Aplysiida; family Aplysiidae; genus Aplysia; species Aplysia californica. The sequence goes on along the minus strand of NW_004797484.1, from coordinate 511,017 downwards.
AATTTAAATTTTTTGTGCCTTTAATCAACGTTTTTCAGTAAAAATCCACACAGAAATATGTTCTTTAATGGGCATGAAAGTTTTTGGGCCAAAAAACGAAAATTTGATAAAAATTCACAAACCTGGGGAAAAATGCCATTTCTTCACTTTGATTATTTTGACGAGCGCCTGATTTCACTACGCTGCCTCACAGATGTATAACCCATGAGATGAGATGAACTGTGTTTATTCAAGAGAATTAACTTTGCAAGTGTAGCCCATGTATATCTTCAATATAATACAGTCAGGTATTCCTAAAATTTAAAAAATCCAGCAAAATTATTTTTTTCTTTCTTTTTTTCCCCACGCATTCCCAACAATTGGGGGTATTCTTTCCTCAACTCTTTGAAGACGTAGCGGACAAATACGACCGATCAGCAGTACGCCAAAGGCAATGTGGCACATTTCGACTCATCTTACACAAATTAAAAATCTGATTTACATTTCATTTTTTTACCTTGTGTTAATGGTCATTTTAAAACAGAATGGAAAAGTGTATGAATAATGAAATGCTTCTTTTTTTAAAGCACCCTAAAACTGCATGTCTTTAAGCGTTTTGATGACGTCGTCAAAGAGTTAACAGTGTGCTCATTTTGACGAAGTATCAAGCATGTGTATTGACTGTCCAATTTCCCTCAATGATATAAGACATTCCTTGTCATTTTTATTTAAAATAACAACCAGCCTCTTTCTCCTTATGTGTGACCATTAGCTTCGAACGACACACACTCATTAACAATCTTCCTTTTTTTTTTCCTCCAGCAATACCACCGCCCGTCAAAGCCAAGAGGAAGAGTGTAGCCCGGGACCAGAACCCCAAGTCCCCACGTTCTCCCAACAGAAGGATCTCCTTCCTGCAGAAGCTCAGCGCCAAACTGGCGAAGTCCAAGAAAGTGGGTCCCCGTGTCTCTCTGGTTGCTTGTTTTTGGTTTCTTGTTTCTTTATGTTCTTTTGTCACTGGGAGTTAGTGCTCTGGGCATCTGGATACATGGATATGTCTCTGTTTTTCTCTCTCTCTCTCTCTCTCTCTCTCTCTCTCTCTCTGTCTCTCTCTCTCTCTCTCTCTCTCTCTCTCTCTCTCTCTCTCTCTCTCTCTCTCTCTCTCTCTCTGTCTCTCTCTGTCTCTCTCTCTCTCTCTCTCTCTCTCTCTCTCTCTCTCTCTCTCTCTCTCTCTCTCTATGTGTCTGGGTTTTTTTTTGTCTCTGTTTGTCTCTCTACCTCTCCTTTCTCTCTCTCTACCTCTCCTTTCTCTCTCTCTCTCTCTCTCTCTCTCTCTCTCTCTCTCTCTCTCTCTCTCTCTCTCTCCGTCTCTCTCTCTCTCTCTCTCCGTCTCTCTCTCTCTCTCTCTCTCTCTCTCTCTCTCTCTCCCCCTCTCTCCGTCTCTCTCTCCCTCCCTCCCCCTCTCTCTCTCTCATTGTCTGTATTTCTGTCTTTTGCTTCTGGTAGGTTCTACAATTATTCTTTCCCTTTGTGGTTTTTGTGTGTGTATCATATTCTTTTCTTGCCCATAATGGCTTTATTGTGTAGGTATTCTTTTCTTACTTCAAACCAAACTTCAACAACAAGCCTCTGTGCTGGTGAAGTAATGTCTTGCGTGTTATTTTCTCAGCGCAAGGAGCAGGAGGAGGGGGAGGAGAGGACATCGCTGACCAGCAAAAAGCTGAAGGAGAGACAGGAGGTCATTCAGGTCAGTTACAGGGGAGATGTATGATGACACGTACTGACTGACACAAACTGACACAAGCTGGTACGTGCTGACACTCTGGCAAATTGACACACACAGACATGCACTGATACACACAGACACATGCTGACGCATGCTGGTACATGCTGACGCATGCTGGTACATGCTGACGCACTGACAAAAAATTGACATGCACAGACATGCACTGATACACACAGACACATGTTGACACATGCTGGCAGTCTTACATACTTCTGGAAGTTTTGCTGAGTTCAATTACTTTGTTGATGTGTCGTTCTGGGCTCTAGGTTGGGTGAGTGGCTATGGTTTTGTTCCCACTTCCCTTCTCCTCTCCCTCCCCACCCCCCCACCCCCCTCCTTCCCACGGGATATTTTTTAGTACTTTGTGATTTCATTACTTTTTGTCCACTTTGGTTAGTCATCAAAGGAATGAGGAGCATGTCGCTCATTTGACCGTATGCAGTTGCAAGGGCCATAAAACGTTACTAAAACAAGCAAATAGACACTGATCCAAACCACTTTAAAGACCTCCACGGTGCTGAAAAAGGAAGTTAAAACTCACCTGCACGGTGACCTGGAGTAAGTAGTTTTGTAATTTGATGTCAAGCTTGTTTTTTTGTTTTGTTTTTTTTCCAGAAAGGAGAGGTGGAGTTGATGCGCTACAACAAACTGCCCATGGAGGAGATTGCCAACCGGCTGCAGCTTGACCGCAAGGGGTCGGAGCCGAGCAAAGCCAAGGGCGGCAAGGCCAGTGAAGACATGATGGGAGCAGTCAGTGTGACGGCCATGGCTGACCTCCTGGTGGCAAAGTTCAAGAGCTATCAGGACCAGCCCCCGCCGGAACCCATACGCAAAGTGGTGAGAGTCGTCGGTCTCTTCTGAATACAGTTTTGGATGTCACCAGACTTTGATGGCCTTTTTCTCGCTAATTTTACCTCTGAAGCCTGGCGACCCCACCTCCTTCAACTGCAAATATCTTGACTTCTGTTCTTGATAGATGGATGTTTTTAAAAATCTAAAGCAAGACAAATGAACAAGCTTTAAGACAATACCAATTACACCACATGCCCAAAAATGGATAAGCGCATGATTCCACCCCGTCATGATACAAATGTTTGTTCTTGACGTGATCTCAGTTCTTCTCAACAGTTTTCCTATATGTGTATCAAATACAGTCAAACCTTCTCTAAGGACCACCTGTCCAAAACAATCACCTGTACAAACAACCACTTCCCTCTTACCCTCTTGCTCTTGTGGTTTTTGTATATTATCTTATGACACCTCTAAGATGGACCACTTGTCTAAGATGAGCACTTTTTCTCTTCGACAATAGATGATCGTTGTCTTGGATAAGTTTGACTGTGTTACATACTCGCTTTTGCCTTAACACAGTCCTGCTGTTGTCTTTATGTTAACACTTCCTGCCCACACATGAAGCAACAAGTTGTTGACTGTTGAGAGGATGAAGGTCCCACTGGTAGTTGCTACTTCTTTTCTTATCTTCTGTCATTCTGTCTCTCTGTCTGTCTGTCTGTCTGTTTCACTTTTTCCCAGCACTTAATGGAGGCTATCATGTCAGTGTGGGTATTCATTTTTTTTACTTACATAGACGGAGAAGTTTCTGACTGCGTGAAGTTACATGCAGGTCGAAGCAGCCCACCTTGTAAATGATCTAAACTTGGTGAGTGTGTGTATAAATAAAACTTGAACAATAATTACTGACCCATCCTTTATTCCGTCCCCAGAGGGGTCAGCCTGCCCTATTAGCAGCGTCGTCTGCGAGTGAGTTCTGCAGCTTCTGCCACAAGCGCGTGTACATCGTGGAGCGTATGAGCGCGGAGGGCGAGTTCTTCCACCGCAGCTGCTTCCGCTGTGACTACTGCGGCGTGGGCCTGCGACTCTCCAACTACGCCTGCGACAGAGACGTGGTGCCAGGTGAGTGGCTTCACATCACACGGGGGACTTGGGGTCGAAGGGCGCTGAATTTTGTCTCAATGGCGTTAATTTTAGGCACCTGTGGAGAGTGGGGAAGTTGGGATCAGATATTAAATGAGTTTACATCTGTGGAAAGGTTGGAAAGCTGTTTTATTTTGTGCATGATATATTTGCTTTTTCAAGGAACTAAATTATGAGATCACCTCAATTTATTTGTGTATTATCAGTTGACAACTTTGGGGTAAATGTGTTGGGTTTTTTTGTCTGAAAAAGTTGGGTTATTTTTACTGATTCACTTTAGTTACTTGTGATAAGTTAACTTCCTAAATTTTGAAAATTGTTTTTGTTGTAAACTGTCTGGTTTTATTCCTGAATAAAAAGCAAATAACCAGGAGGTTTTCAAGCATACACCACCTTTACTTTCCCACCTTCTGTACACACACATCGGTGTGAGGGCGTAAACCGAGGTGTTTTCCACTGATACTCAGGTCTTTTTAGGTTCAGTGAGCCAGGGCTCAAAGGGTTAGGCTATAAACTATCTTTAAAAAAAAAAAAAAATTTGTAATGACATTAAGAAGTGCTGATAATTTTCTGCGAATCAGCGGATTTCCGCTTTTTTTTTGTTGTTGTTTCCAAAATATTACTACAAAAGTATGTGTTATATTATTGTAGTTAGTATTAGAGTTCTATCGTCCTTATCTCCCCTTCTTCTTTTTAATGTTTGTTACTCTCTTGTAACACCTCTAAAATCTTCTGGCGCTCATATGACCTTATGCAGTTGCGAGCACCGTAAAACTTCTACTAAAACTAAAAAAACTAAGCTAAAGAGTTCTATGTTGAAATTTCGGTTTTGTAACGGGGTCGGAATATTTTCCTCTTTTTTGACTTTTTCTCACTATCAGCACTGACTTAGAGAGACAAAGGAAGGGACTTACTTGCAATGACACTTACAGAGGTGTAGGAAAAGACTTAGCTGTAATGATACTTACAAAAACGTATAGAGAGTATTAAGCATCATCAGCACGGATTATATATTTGAGTTTAGACTCATGAAAAAAAAACCCTGTGCGATCCATATTAACCTGTGATGTGATGTGAACGTGGCCACTGTTTTGTTCCCAGTCAAGTTTTACTGCTACAGACACGCCCTGCAGGAGCAGCGGCCCAGACTCCAGAGAAAGAGAGGCTTTGAGGAGGAGCTCAAGGTGAGAGCTGGGAGGCTCTTGTCATCTTTTCCTTCTTTTTTCTCCTTCTCCTCGTCCTTTTCCTCTTCCTCCCTACTTCTTTTCGTCATCTGCACTTCAATCTTGGTGTTGTCTTTCTTCGTGGGTGGTTGGCGGGTGCTCTGGTGTGGTTTGCTCCTTCTTTCCTATCAAACATCTATTGTCTTTATCTCTCCTCCTTTTTTGTGTTTGTTACTCTCTTGTAACACCTCTAATCTTGGGCACTTATATGACCTTATTGTGTTGCAAGTGCCACAAAACTCTTACTTAAACTGAACTATCTTCCTTCTTCTACTCTGTGATCTGTTTTTTTCCCACCTCCACATATTTTTCATATTCTTTTTACTGACTTATGATGACTTTTAGTCAATCTTGTAGTATCAGTTCAATGTATTTCCCTCGATAAAATGGTAAGAAGAGTATCTTTGGTTTACTTAACAGTGTCTTATTGTGGTGCAGTTATTGCTTTATTACTTTGAGATGACTATTTGCTACACGTATTGTTGTCTCTAACCAAGAACTTAATTCCGATACTCGTCTTGTGATTGCTAGTGCTACCACTGTCTCTTCAACTTGTATTGCCAATGCCAGTACTGCCACTGTCTCTTCAACTTGTATTGCCTGTGCCAGTACTACCACTGTCTCTTCAACTTGTATGTATTGCCTGTGCCAGTACTGCCACTGTCTCTTCAACTTGTATTGCCTTGAGCAAATTGAGGGGTGTGATTTGTGTCCAAGAAGTATTGTACTCAAAAACATTTCAAGAGTGTTTTTCCAAGTGTGGAAGTTAAGTTATGAAAAGCACAGAAAGTTGACTTCTGTTTTCCTATTTTCATTTGTTGTGTTGTGTATTGGGGTCACAGGAAAACATCCCAGAGACAGTGGTCACTCCTGCCCCAGATGTGGACACTGGTCAAGCCTCAAAGGAAAAGTCTCCCAGAAAGACAGCCCGTAAGTTTATACGATTTTCCTGAATTCTTCACAGCCAAGGTGATGAAAAAAATATGGTTTATTTTTTGTTTTGCTTAGGATATTGTAACTCTGTGAAATGCTAAAAACAATTAATTGCAGTACTTCATTTGGCAGGAATTAACATTTTTGTGTTTTAAATAATTCTTTAAAAATATTTTTGATAAGAAAGTAAAGTTGGAATGTAAATCTGACAGGCCAGTCTTGTCAATAATATATGTGTCACGACGCGGTGGAAGCAGGCACTCGTCAATTTTTGGACACATGGAGTTATTGGTTTCATCTTAAAGCCAGTTTATTTGCCTTGCTTTTGGTTAAAAAAATATCCATCCATCTTGAATAGAAGTGGAAATGTTTGTGATTGAAGGAGGTGGGGGTCATCTGATTTCAGAAGTAAGATCAGTGAGAAAATGGCCACCAAAGTTTGGTAACTTCCATAGTTTGAGAGTCGTTGGAAACTGAAAATTTACATTTTTGTGCCTTTAATCACCGTTTTTCTGTTACATCCACACAGAAATGTGTTTTTTAATGGACATAAAGGTAGTGAGCCAAAAAAAGAGAATTCGAAAACATTTCCCAAACAGGCCGAAAAATGCAGATTTCTCGGATTTCATTATTTTGACGAGCGCCTGATTTCATCATGATGCATCACATGTGAAATACATCTTCTCCCCCGTCCAGCGTCGCACCTGACGCCCCTGCAGGTGCCCAAGGACGTGACGGACCGGCCCAAGAAGACGCCCGAGCGTGTGGAGTTTGAGATCTCGTTTGATGGGCAGGAGGAGGAGTCGGAGGAGGAGCAGTTCGAGCACAACCTCCGCGCCTCGCTTTCCTCAGACACGCTGCTGGACGACGACGACGATGATGACTCCGACTCGGACTACGATGGCTCCGACCTTGAGTAAGTTGTCGCGTCGTGTCGAAGCTGTGGGGAAAGTTGAAGATATAAACTTACGTTCATAAGTTTTGTTACAATACATTGACTCTGGCTATGATGGCTCCGACCTTGAGTAAGTTGTCGCGGGTAAACTTATGTTCATAAGCTTTGTCAGTTTTGTTACAACAGAGTTGTCAGATCGAATATTTGTGAGAGATGAATGTCTTTTATGGTAACTTATGCTATGTCAGGACAAATGTTGCTTATACGCTGAGCAGTCATGATGGGATAACTGTGGGTCTCATGATAACATACATCAGATGCTCAGAGGCACCAATTTTCCAGACAGACAGTCATCCGGATCTCTGAATTTGTTCGGAGTAGGTGTGTGTAATTTGTTTTACCTGTTGTTATATATTCCTCCTTGTACATTTATTCATTTAATATAATCTCATTGTGCGTGTAGTATTGCACTTTATATAAAAATAAGCTTGATACACAAGATGTAGTAGACAACATCCATCAATTATGAGAACCCACGTGCACGTTTCCATGAGGTCCGAAGTAAACCAGAAACAAAAGATGTTGGTCAGTATTGGTACTAAATCTACCCTTCCTTGTTTTCCACTTTCTGTACCCCCACCCCCCCACTCCCACCCCCCTCCGCCTCCTCCTCCTTCGTTTAGCGACTTTGATGCACTGTCAGAGTCGGAGATCGCCAGAATTCTGGACGAATGGTAAAGCGCCTGACTGTCTCGTGGACATAATGTTGTGTCAGAGTGATCCGTTCTCTCATCTTTTTGTTGTGACGTTCAGTCACTACTTTTGACTACCGCATGCTCAACAAACGTCTCTTTTTCGAAAGGCATGCTTTTTTTTCTCCCATTTTTTTCCTATTTTTCCCCCCCTCTATTCCTTTACAGCTTTCTTTTCTTTTTATTGAATGATTTCATCAAGCTTAAAGTCTCAACAAATTGGCGGAAAATGAGAAGACTTATCCTCCTTTTTGGTAACCTTGATTAATTTCTTTTTTTTTGTGAACCCATTTTGATTTGAAGTGTCTTTTCTAGAGTGTCCGTCACTTGCTCTCTGTCCATTTTTGAGTGCATTAGTCATAAAGCTGGCTTTTTCGTCATTCTTATCATATCTATAGAGAATTTTATAGAATAAGTAGCAGGACTTTTTTTTTAGCAAACTCATTTGAACTTTTTTTTACTTTTCAAATATGTTATGGTGTTGCTATTTTTTGTGATAGGTGAAGAACAGGTTTTATCTTGATCTTTACTGAATTTGGAATTTCTCTATTGAGAACAGGTTTTATCTTGATCTTTACTGAATTTGGAATTTCTTTATTGAGAACAGGTTTTATCTTGATCTTTACTGAATTTGGAAGTTCTTTATTGAGAACAGGTTTTATCTTGATCTTTACTGAGTTTGGAAGTTCTTTATTGAGAACAGGTTTTATCTTGATCTTTACTGAATTTGGAATTTCTTTATTGAGAACAGGTTTTATCTTGATCTTTACTGAGTTTGGAAGTTCTTTATTGAGAACAGGTTTTATCTTGATCTTTACTGAGTTTGGAAGTTCTTTATTGAGAACAGGTTTTATCTTGATCTTTACTGAGTTTGGAAGTTCTTTATTGAGAACAGGTTTTATCTTGATCTTTACTGAATGTGGAATGTCTCTATTGAGAACAGGTTTTATCTTGATCTTTACTGAATGTGGAATGTCTCTATTGAGAACAGGTTTTATCTTGATCTTTACTGAATGTGGAAGTTCTCTTGAGAACAGGTTTTATCTTGATCTTTACTGAATGTGGAAGTTCTCTATTGAGAACAGGTTTTATCTTGATCTTTACTGAATTTGGAAGTTCTTTATTGAGAGAAGGTTTTATCTTGATCTTTACTGAATTTGGAAGTTCTTTATTGAGAACAGGTTTTATCTTGATCTTTACTGAATTTGGAAGTTCTTTATTGAGAACAGGTTTTATCTTGATCTTTACTGAATGTGGAAGTTCTCTATTGAGAACAGGTTTTATCTTGATCTTTACTGAATGTGGAAGTTCTTTATTGAGAACAGGTTTTATCTTGATCTTTACTGAATGTGGAAGTTCTCTATTGAGAACAGGTTTTATCTTGATCTTTACTGAATGTGGAAGTTCTTTATTGAGAACAGGTTTTATCTTGATCTTTACTGAATGTGGAAGTTCTTTATTGAGAACAGGTTTTATCTTGATCTTTACTGAGTTTGGAAGTTCTCTATTGCTGGATTGGGGCTGGCCTTGATGCTTGCAGTATTTTTCAGTCAGGGTTTTTGCAAGATCAAAAAGTCCTGGCTAATATATGGGGAGGAAAAAGTAACGGCTTAAAATGTTTTGCGAAGAGTCGTGATTATTCCTGGTAGTCGTGTTCCTGGTAGTCGTGAATTCTTTCTTCAGTGTCTTTGTGTGTGTCTTGTCAGGGACAGGACGGTTTGTCAGCACTGTTCTCCTCACCTGGCTCTATGTTGTCGGGGTTTGACCCTCACACTTGTGTAGCAATTTTGTTCTTTGAAACAATGAAACTTTCCAAGATTTTTATTTGTCTTTGCTCCCGAACTAAGATATTCTCTCTAGCAAGATGTAAATTTATGCTTCCTGTGCCTGTAGTGGTTTATACTTTTTGCGCTGTTTCTGTCTTCTGTAAATAAGTTGCACTTCATTTTGGATAAGTTTTAGGACATTTGGATTGTTGTTTAGTAGTGGATTTTACTTGGTGTCTCTATTGTTTCAGACTCTCTAAAAAAAGTGTATGATCTTGTATGCAAGGTTTATGATTTTCAGATTGTGTGATGTCACTGAAAAATTTTTTCTTTTTTTTCCCCCCACCATTCTGGTATTCTGTCTCTATCGTCATGTCTTACTCTCAGCGAGATCTGACTACTGTTGTGTGGATGTGCGCCTTCAGACTAAAAAAAATTATTATTTTGGGGTTCACAGAATGCCAGTATAGTGTTTGCATTAATTTACTTGAATTTTTTTTCAATAATGTGATTGAAGATAATAACAACAAAGATTGCATTTTATATGTTGTTTATCCGTGCTGGAAAGTAGGATCTGTGCGCTTTCCAATGTACCAAAGTGCATGTTGTGGTAGCGATGTGCGTGTATTCTGTGTTACAAAACTTGCATGCACATTTCCCGCTCTGAGCTGTGAGTAGTGGTACGCAGTCTGTACGTTACCTGGTAGTTCTGGCCCGCTGCGTGACGTGACCACGTTGTTTGATTTGACGTTCGTTTTCTTCTTTCTCTCTTTCAGCAGGGAAGAGGGTGGGTTTTTCTCCTGCGTTTCTACTTTTTCTTTTTCTGCTGTGAGCACGTGAGATTTTTTGCTTCTCTTTATTACGTAACACAGGAGCACCAGGTGATTTGAACATTGATAAAGAATTTCGTAAATACAAAGACTTTGGTCTCTCTTTTGATACAGTAACTAAGCTATGGGTGTGTATGCATAAGTGGAATTGATGCTTTCAAGAAAAGAAAAAAAAAATCTGAGATGCACTTTTGTCCATTAGAAGAAATGGTTACGACTGAGGTTTCAAAGTGCTGTGTTTTTTTAAAAACTTCCTTCTCCTTTTTGTTCTTTGAAGGTTGGTTTTTTTTTTTTTTGCGCCACTTTTATTTTAGTTACTCTGATAACAAATTATTTCACTTGAGAAAGAAATTTTTACTTGGACTGAAAGTTAGAGAAATCTTTGGGTCATGAATATGTTCACTGAAGTCAGAGATGTTCTACATGATGAGGACAAAAAGTCACAATGTGTCGTGTCTGTTACACATGACGAGATTCTGCTCCTCCGCCCACTGGCAGAGAAAAAATAGCAGAGTTTTTGCCATTGTTTGTGTCATGTATCGTTCTTTTCTTCTGCTCTCCCACCGTGTAGCATGACGCAAGGAATCTGTTGTTGCTTTTTTATTGTACACAGTTTTTATAGTTATGCTCGGTTTGTCGTTTAAACCATAGTTATGCTCCGTTTGTTGTTTAAACCATAGTTATGCTCGGTTTGTCGTTTAAACCATAGTTATGATCGGTTTGTCATTTAAACCATAGTTATACTCCGTTTGTCGTTTAAACAATAGTTATGCTCAGTTTGTCCTTGAAACCATACTTATGCTACGTTTGTTGTTGAAACTTGCACTAACTGAGAAGACTGGCGCCATCATTTACTTCCCTGCTGCTGTCACTCGTAATTTATTGTCTTGATTTCCATATAAGACTGACAAATTCGGCATTCATGAAACTCGATCAGCAGTAAATGGACGTATATCCGTTTTCATAGAGAAAATGCTGCTTTTTGGGTTGTTTTTCTTTACTGAATAAAACTGGTGGTTTGATTTGTTCTGTGATGTCAAGGTCCGAAATAAATCCCAGCACAGTTTCGGAGATGTTATATGATCTAGACACTTCTCGTGAAAAGGATTGTACATCACTGAAATTTAGAAGTGGGTTTTAGAGTTTCACAGAGATCTGTTTCTCAGTGGGTGCGAGGGCCATCTATCACATTGGGCTATCTGTCACATTGTGCACATTGGGCTATCTGTCACATTGTGCACATTGGGCTATCTGTCATATTGGGCTATCTGTCACATTGTGCACATTGGGCTATCTGTCACATTGGGCTATCTGTCTCATTGGGCTATCTGTCACATTGGGCTATCTGTCTCATTGGGGCTGAGTAGTTGGAGAGCTCAGGTTGACAAATGACGTCAAGCAATGTTGTTGACGCCAAGTTTGAGTGGGTGGTCACTGGTCACTGAAGTGTGTCCTTGAGTGAGACACAACGAGTCATGCTAAAAAAAGCTACTGCACCCCAGTGGCTCGCATTGCCTAGTGATGTGCTATCGTCCAGTCTCTGATGTTATATTACTGACTTTTGTGCATGTCGGCATTAATTTATTTTCTTACTGAGATTAAAAGTTGCTTGTTTAAGAATTATGTTCTTTTTAAATATTTTATCAGAATTTCAAGGCTTACCGTGTCTTAGCCAAAGATCTTCCAGCATTTTCTTTGCCCTCTCTCAGTTGTGGGAACTGTGTTTCATCAAAATTGATTCAACTTAAATTTGGAATATGATCAGTGATTTTAAAGACTATAAATAAAAGTGTTTTTCCTTTTTGAGCATGTATAATCCGTCCCCGTCGTTTTATGCAAGAAAAATTCTGAAATTATGCTAAATGAGCCCAAAAATGTGAAATTATGCGATTCTATTAATTTTAACAAAGCACGATAAAGGAAAAATCATCAGAAATTGTGCAAAAAATGATCAAATTTTGCTAAATTATGCGGGGTGCATAAACCATGGGGACAGTTAGTATAATGTATTCTGAAAAAGAATAGTAGGGAGCCCGCTGAATTGATTCCATGATTTGATGAACTCCATGAAGACACGCATTCTGGTCATTCGACAATGTGTGAAGATGTGCTGTTTTGGGGCGTAACTTTATCATTGAAACATATTTTTTTGGTTGTTTTCTCTATTTGAAATGTTAAAAGGCATATATCAATATGCATGCCATGAAATATGAAAACTCGTGTTTCTGATATGTGTATGATTGTTCGAAATGTACCGAAATATTGTCTTCGCTCTGCTGCTAATCGGACGTATGTGTCCGCTACGTCGTCAAAGAGTTAAAGCTGGGTCTTGTGTGTATTTAATCAGTATTTCTAGGGTTTGTGTGGGGTGTTAGGATTACCTTTCACTTCAGTGGAAGCAGAAAAATGATCGTCTACTCTCTCTCTTCCCGTATCCCTTTGTGCCCAAGTGTACCAGGGGACTATGACTGTTCTCATTGTGACTTGTCGAAGGCCAGCACGCCCGACTCATTTTTTACACCTTTATTTCTGTCTGTCATCTAAATTTTTGCTTATTCTATGGCACTGATTGCTTGGAAAAGCTTCGTACAAACTATTTTAACTACCCCCCAGGGCAGTGCCACTGACTGAAGTATCTTTAGGCCATTCCCAAAGGGGGGACATTTCTCGTTCAGGCATAGTAGAATTGTAAATGGGCTGATTCATCATGTCACGCTCATAACTGTGCCTGATCTACAACAGGGAACTGCTGCTTTTTCTTTCCTGATCCTTACTATTGTCCTTTTCCTGTACTTCTTTTGTATGTTTGTCACTCCCTTGTGACCTGCTATTTCCGGGGTGCCTTGATAGTTGAAGCAGACCTTGTCTGTCTGTCTGTCTGTCTGTCTGTCTTACCATTTCCAACATCAGCCCAATTTGGCCCTGACAGATCGGAACAATCCAGTTTGTCTTTTGAATTATCTAAATGAAATATTGTGAGATTGTAAATGGTTTACTATCATTGGTTTCCTGATCTTTCCCTCAAACAAGATACTATTTAACAAGTTCCTTAGCTTGTGTCTGATTAGTCAGTGGATGCTACTGGCTGGTCTTATCTCCTATCTATTCCTCTGTTGCTTTTGTCTGTCCAGCAGAGTCAAAGCAGGGGGCTCTCGTGGCCTAGAGGTTAAGGTGTTGGCTTCTCATTCAAAGGTCCCGGGTTCGAATCCGGATAGCGACCAAAAAATTTTCTTCTCTAAAATTGTCACCTTTCACCTCCTTTCCTGCTCTTTAGCAATGTTCTGTTGTCTGCTTTCATTTCCACTTTCTGCCTCCACCCCCTCACCTCCTTTGCCCCCTCCTCTGGGCTCCTGACTCTTTCTGCAGCCTTTCTACTGCTACTCCTTGGCCCCTCCTTACTGCTGTCTTTCAGTCACACCCCTGATCTTCTGGTAGGAAAGATCTACACCTAGCCTTCTCGGACAAGGGCGAAAAATCTCGGAGGGCCCGTGTGCAAGTTGCGCACGTTAAAGATTCCTTGGTGGTCTAAAATCAATAAGAGTAGGCTTCGGCCGCCACCCGAGCAAAATTCAAAATTTCCTACCAACTGAAAATATTAGGTGTGTCCCGCGCGCTCATATGACTTTATGCAGTTGCGAGCGCCGTAAAACACTTTACAAAAACAAACAAGAGTCAAAGCAGCCGCCCCCCACCCCTTCTAAATGATCTAAATTGTGTATCGTTATCATCATCATCATTGCCTTTCTCACCCTGCATCAGGGTATAGGCCACGGACAAACACCCTCCACTTTTCTCTATCCTGGGCTAACCTCTTGATGTTTTTCCATGTCTTCCCACTTTTCTGTACATCGATTTCTGTGATTCTTCTCCAAGTTCCACGAGGTCTTCCCCTTGATCTCTTGCCCTGTGGGTTCCAATCCAAAACTTTCTTTAGTTATGCAGTGTAGCTAGAGCCTTAAAACTTCTTCAATGACAATTTTTTTGTGTCTGTTTGTCTTCTTTTTTTCCCCAAGTACAAAATGATTGTTCTGTCAGTGTGATTGTGTGTAACTCGAATACTCTAATAACTCTCAGCTGATTGGTGTGCGTCGTTGCACCCCCCCCCCCCTCTCCTCCTAAATGATCTAAATTCTGCCAGTAGGAGCATAAAACTTTTAAAGTTAGATTTTTTTTTTCTCTCTGCCTGTCTGTTTGTCTTGCTCTTTTTTTCCCCAGCACAAAATGATTGTTGTTGTGGGTGGTTGGCGAGTGCTCTGGTGTGGTTTGCTCCTTCTTTCCCATCAAACATCTGTCGTCCTTATCTCTCCTCCTTTTTTGTGAATGTTACTCTCTTGTAATACATCTATTCTTCGGCACTTATCTATGACTTTATTGTGTTGCAAATACTGCGAAACTCTTACTAAAACTATCTCTCCTCTTTCTTTTTTTGTGTATGTTACTCTCTTGTAATACGTCTAATCTTCGGCACTTCTATATGACTTTATTGTGTAGCAAGTGCCGTAAAACAAAAACTTTCCTATCAAAACTTTCCTTATCTCTCCTCCTCCTTCTGTTTTGTGTTTGTTATTCTCTTGTAACACTTCTAGTCTTCGGCACTTATGAGACCTTATTGTGTTGCAAGTTACGAAAACTAAAACCAACTGACCGTTGTTTCCCCCCAGGTCGGGCGCAGAGGATGAGGTGTGGGAGAACGCGGTGGAGTCGCTCAACACGCCAGGCAGTCCGCTCACCCTGGAGGAAGCTTGCCAGCTGGTGGGTACCTGGCGACGCCAGCACTCGCAGGAGGACCTGCTGGAAGCTGTGGACAACGAGGACCGCACGCCATCACGGGGTCAAGGATACACGCGACTACTGGGAGACGATGCCGCGAGAGATGAGGGCTCGTCTACTGAGGTGGAGGATGATGGAGGTGAGGGGGGAGGGAGGGGGAGGTGAGGTGAGGGAGGAGGGGGACTGGGAGGAGGGAGGGGAGGGGGTGAGGAGAGGAAGTGATGGATTGCTGATCATAATGTAGATGCAGCAAGCAGTCTGCTGAAGTCCGTTTGGGTACTTTTTACGTCGGAGACAAAAAAAAAACAACCTAGTTTTTGTTGTGTTGTTCCTTTCAAGAATTATAAAGAGCAAAAAAAAAAATGTAAGCCTTGACAATAGCATTTAACTGCATTTTGGTCATGTTGAAAGATGCATCTTTGATAGATCTCTGAGAGGGTGTCAAAAATCGAAAACACCCAAAATGTGGACTTAAGTAGATTGCTTGCAGCAGCTACAATATGTAAAAGATTTCTAGATCATTCTTGACCCTCAACCCCCCCCCCCCTCAGCTTTTTACACTATTTTTTAACTTGATTTTTGTGCTCTCTTTGTGTTTCTGTCATTGGAAAACATTTTCTTTTGGAGAGGGAAGGTGGGGCATAATCTATGTCTCCCATGGATTGAGATGGTCAATTGGATTGAAGCATTCTGACTGCTAGAAAGTCTGTGATCTTGTGTTTTTGCCTTATGCTGGAGGTAATAATAAACCTAATCATTACAATATGTGAGGCAGGGTGGTGGAATCAGGCTCTCGTCAAACTAATCAAAATGAAGAAACTTGCATTTTTCTGCCGGTTTGTGAATTTTTATTAATTTTTTTGGTTTTGGCTCAACCCCTTTCATGCCCTTTAAAGAACTCATTTCTGTGTGGATTTTTCTGACAAATGTTTCTTAAAGGCACAGAAAAAGTAAACCTTCAGTGACCACGGACTCTTCAGCTGAGGAAATAACTAACCTTTGGCCGCCATTTTCTCACTAATTTTACCTCTGAAAGCAGGTGACCCCCACCTCCTTCTTTCGCAAATATCTCGACTTGTATTTAAGGTAAATGGATATTTTTTTTCATTAAAAAAACAACCAAGTGAACAATCTTTAAGATGGTACCAACAACTCTATATGTTCAAAATTTGACGAGAGCCTGATTCCACCATGATGCCTCACATATAATAATAATGATAACAATAATGGCAATTGTATAGTGCAAATTCCCGCTCAACAGCAAGCTCTATGCAGGGTACAAGACTTGTAGATATTGTTTTAACCCTTATCTTGTTTGTTTTAACCTTTATCTTGTTTGTTTTATCCTTTATCTTGTTTGTTTTATCCTTTATCTCATTAAAATTTGTCTTTTCTCTCCAGCAGACTCGGATGAGGAGACAGATGACAGTTCTGAGAGTGAGGACAGTGACGAGGACAAGACAGAGCCAGCATTGGGCGTGTCCCCGGAGGACATAACAGAGGACTCGCGGACACCCTCCAGCCCCATGGCGCGACTCTCCGCCAGCAAGGCCAGTTTCTTCTCGGAGCCGCCCACCGTGGTTAGCCTTGACCCCTGGAGCATGTTCGGGATCGGCAAGAAGGCGGCCGGGGCGGCAGAGGAGCGGAAGAAGTCGGTGGACACTCTGTCGTCCGGGAGTCGGCGCTCGAAGAAAAAGTCGGAAGATAGCCGGAAAGAGGACATGTCCTCGAAGGATACGGACGCCTCGGAGAGCTTGGAGCTTGACTTGAAGAGTTCGGAGAGTGTGCTGGAGAGAGACCGCGGTGCGGGGTCCTTGGACGAGTTGAGGGAAGATTTGGAGTCAGAGTTGTTGGAAGAAGAGCTGACCGGGGATAGAAACAGACGGAGCAAAAGTGTGGATAGTGTTGAGTCGGGGAAAGTAGGAGGCAGGGAGTCGAGCTCTCAGCTCAAAATGGTCAAAGTGGAAAGCGAGGACTTGATGGATGAAGAGGAGGAGGGAGGAGACGACCGGGATAAAGGGAGTGATGGGGATGATGAGAGGGATGAGAAGGGCGAGGAAGAGGAGGAGGATGAGTTGATGGAGAAGACTGCGGTCAGCCGTGCCATGGAGCAGTTGCTTCTGGACATTGACCACAAAAGTTTCTCCAAAGATTCCTCCACCGAACCTGCGGGCGCTGACACGTCTGACTCTGGAGACAACGAGGCGTACATCGAGGGCCGGCACAGTCCCAGCGCCAGCAAGACCCGCAAGTTCCGCATGAAGCGAGCGGCCCGCAGGTCCAACGGTCGGAGGCGGTCCAGCAGCCTGATGACCACCAGCGAGAGCGAGGCCGGCCGCACAGAGCCCACCACCACCGATAACTCCCGCCCCCAGTCTTCCATGTCTCGCAGTCCCAGCGCTGACATCGATGACACGAGGTTAAAGGTGAAAGAAGCCTCGCCGCCTGGTTCTGTCGATAGGGAAGGGGCGAAGAAGGAACCTTCTCCACTGGGTCGGTTACAGATGAATAAACAGGAAGATCTAGAGCAGCAGTTGTCGTCTGTGAAAGAGGTTTCTGCTGGGGAAGAAAGTCGGAGATCAGCCACGAAGGAGGAGGACGAAGATGAGGCGCAAACTCCTCAGAAATCTTTAGGTGTGACGAAAGTTATCGATGCTGCCGCTAGTGCCAGCGTAGGGAAGGGAAGTGGCTCCCTCGCTCCAGCTTGCCTGGCTGAACCGGAGGTCTCTGACCTTGACACAATGCCGACGAACGGCGACACAGACACCCTGCAGCAGGTGTTGGAGAGTATAGCGGCCATGCCAGACTTGTCCGACAACTCTGACATTGACGAACTGGTCCTAAAAAATGTGGACGAACGGTTCGTCACTGACCGCCGGTCAAGGAGGAAGAAGAAGAAAGCCACACCACCAACTGTCAAGAAAGGAGGTAAGAAAGTGGTCAAACCTGGTGATTCGGAGTTCAACTCGAGCTTTTCCATCTCGACCCCAAGCGGATCGGAGTTGTCCGTGAGCTCGGTGGAAGTGGACGAGTTTGCCGGCAAAATTCTGGATGTGGAGCCGGGTGACGACGACATGAAGCCAGATGCTGAAATGCTTCGAGACTACCAGACCACTATGAGTTTGGTGTTGGGGGAGTCGTATTCCGATGACCAGGGTGACCATGAGGATCAGGGTGAAGGCGTTTCTGCTGCAGTGACGGAAGACAATGACCTCCAAGTGGATAAAATCGACGACCTTCACTTTGACAAACCGTCGGTTGAAGCGGCCCCTGTCGCGGAGAGTGAGAGTAGTGAGGTGAGTCGACGTGAAGGTCACTCCTCTATCACCACCGACAGCAGTAGTTTCTACGCTACGCCCGACGCCAGCGTCAACGAGAGTGGCAGTCAGCAACCGCCAGCTCCCCTGGCCTCCGCTTCTAGTCCCGTCGTCACCCGGAGGCCCCTGCCCCTCCCGCGCCAAAAGACAGACACCCCCCAACAGCCCAAGCCCGTGGCCTCGTCTTCCCCTGCCTCTCCGTTGGTCAACTCCACGTGGAACAAGGAGCCCAGCCCCACCCCCACCCCGCGCTCGCCCCTGTCCCTAAATACTCCGTCGCGGAATGACCAGAGGGAGTCCTCTGGCAGCGAGATCTTCCTCTCTCCAGTGGAGAGCTTCCCCGAGTCGCCGCTGGCAAAGAACGTGTCTGCACACGCGACAGACAAACGGGCAGCAGCTGCACCGCGGTCTGCCTCAAAACCAACCACAACCACAACAGCATCGGACAAAAAACTGTTAGTGTCCCCGCGAGCCAAAGACTCTTCTCCTTCCGGAACGAAATCTCCGCGAAAACTGCCAGAACTTCCCAAACTGAACGTCCCGTCTCGACAAACGCCTGTTCCGTCAGGTCGCACCGTGGACCCACCAGCCATGTGTTCATCGCCCAAACCAGCCAGCAGAGGCGTCGTGGCTGGGCCTCAGTCTGTCTCACAGCAGCAGACGCGTGTCAGTCGCGCCCTTCCCCAGCCCAGCAACTTGTCCAAACTTCCCCTCACAAAGTCAGGAACCCCCGCCTCCTCCTCCATAGCCTCCACAAAACCCGGTCTGAACTCCACGTTCGCCAAACCCATCACTCCCCCGGTGTTTCGACCGCCAGGCAAAACCGTGGTCCCGCTGGACAAATCCAAACTCAGGCTTGGCTCCTCCACAGAATGTACAGACTCGGACTTGGAGCCAGAGGGAAAGAAAAAGATCTCGACGGAAGGTATTGTCATCGGGAATGTTCTGGAGGACATTCCTTTTGCTGATGAAAGCGAGGCGGAAGAGAAGTTCTACACGCCGCACGATCCGGGGAAACAGGAGAGGCCTGTGTTTCCGGGTATGCTCCATGCCGACGCCGCGGCCAAGAAACGTCTGCTGCCCAGTCCGCCCGCTGCGGAGAAGGCGGAGCCAGCTGTCCTCAGTGCCGAGCAGATCCGAGAAATTCGGAACGCCGACAGAGAAAAAGCCAAGCTGCAGGCCCGGGAGCGCGCGCGGTTGAAGAGTGACGAAGAGCTGGGTCTGTCCACCCCGACTAGCCCGAGTCACCACACAACCCCGATCAAACCACGCCACCTCCGGTCGGCGGCCGTTCGTGAGGCGGAGCGAGGTCACCGCAGTTCCTCGTACGACACGCCCAGCACCAGCGATGTGGTCAGCGACAGCGGGGATGACCGGATCTCCTCCGTCCCGTCCCTCACCTCCAGCGCCACGGAGGGAGAACCCCCACAAAAGGCGGCCGGGAAGAAAGGCAAGAAGAAGGTCAAGACGCCCAAGACGCCCAAAACCCCCAAAGAAAAGAAAGCCAAAGACTCCAAGGAGAAAGATTCCGACGACGTGGAAAAGAAGGATAAGCGTAAGTCGTTGCTGGCGCTGATTCTCCCGACCAAAGCTCCTGAGAAAGGTCACAGGGCCACCACCGACTCCGACAACACGCCCAAAGGAAGCGACGACAACTCCAAGAGCAAAAAGAAAAGCAAAATTCCCAAAGCGAATAAGAAGAAGGAGAAGAAGGGCAAAGATAAAGTTGACGCCAGACAGGACTTTGACAGAACGCCGACGGCAGAAGGCAGGCGAGACCTGGCGATCTGCTCCGTGTTCCACTCGGAGGCGTCCAATCGGCAGTCTCAGCCGCTGGCAGGTGGCAGCGCAGTCAGACGGACGGTGCCTCTCGCTCCCAAAGCCAGCGGTGAGTCTTGGCTGTCACTGTTCTCTACTTGCCACTCAGAAGTAGTGCTGTTGTTTTGTTGAATGAGCGTATTTTACTGAAAAATACCAAAATTTTGTTTTATTGTTTTCTCACTATGCTATCAAATTTAGAATTATATTACAGTCCAATATTCGCTTGCTTAAATCAAACCCCAGATTTAAGCGGGCAAGATGAAGAACCTAATGATTATACCTCAGAAGACAGTTATAATTTTGTTCCCCTATAAAGCTGTTATATAAAGTTAGTGCAATTTTTTCAGACAAAGACCTCAATTGTTTCTTTTTTGTTTCTCAGGAGACGAGCTGTCCGATTCCGATGAAAGCCATATTTCTATTTCCACTATGCAGAGAAGACGGGTATGGGATTTTTTCTGTTGGCTTTATCTTGTGTGACATATGGAAAGTCTTGGAAAGGACATTCCTTTTTTTCATTTGGTGGCTTCTGCCACCTGTCATATTGAGTTGTTTTGTGCCAATCATTGATTGTCCGGTCGGCATTTCAGGTGAAATATCAAGAAAAAGCATGTGTCGTTTTTCTCAGAGTATGTTTTATGTCAGATGATTGTGTCATGTGCTCTTTTTGTGTAGCTGAATTGATTCAGATTACAACTCTGACAAAGTTCATTTTGCACTTTGGTGTTTATTGGAGTCTTGCACTCAGCCATTGGTGTAAAAAAAAAGATGATTATGTGAAGAGGATGAATGTGTGAAAAGGATGTAAAAAGGTTGATTGTATATAAAGGATGATTGTGTAAAAAGGATGATTGTGTGAAGAGGATAATTGTATATAAAGGATGATTATGTGAAGAGGATGATTGTTTGAAGAGGATGATTTTGTGAAGAGGATGATTTTGTGAAGAAGATGATTGTTTGAATAGGGTAATTGTGTAAAAAGGATAATTGTGTGAAAAAAAGATTGTAAAAGCATGTTTGTGTGAAAAAGAGGATGTAAAAAGGTTGATTTGATTGTGTGAAGATGACGTAAAAAGGATGATTGTGTAAAGAGGATGATTGATGAAATGATTGTTTCGGTCCCCACCAGGAGGAGGATCTGGACGAGCGAGTGGCGCGTCGTCTCCGTCGGCTGCAGCTGAAGCAGCAGAGGCAGGCTGAGCAGAAGAGGCTGAGGATGGCGCAGGAGATCCAGAGACAGCTGGAGGAGGTGGAAGTCAGGCAGAGAGAGCTGGAGGAGAGGGGAATCACTGTGGAGAAAGCTTTACGGGGGGACGGGGCAGGTGAGTGTGTGTGGGGGTGTATGTGTGGGTGTGGATGTGGGAGTGTGTGTGAGTGATTGACAGAATGTATGAAATAATTGACAGATTGTATGAAAAGATTGGCATCATGTATGAAATGACTGGCATAACGTAATTGTTTTACTATAGGTAGGTATGTAGCTGAGTTTACAAGTGTTCTTCCTATAATTTCTCTACTTGTTTTCTCTTCTTGTTTTCTCTTCTTGTTTTCTCTACTTGTTTTCTCTACTTGTTTTCTCTACTTGTTTTCTCTACTTGTTTTCTCTTCTTGTTTTCTCTTCTTGTTTTCTCTACTTGTTTTCTCTTCTTGTTTTCTCTTCTTGTTTTCTCTACTTGTTTTCTCTGCTTGTTTTCTCTACTTGTTTTCTCTACTTGTTTTCTCTCTGTGCCCACAGATGAGGACGTGGACGAGAGTCAGCTGATGAGCGAGTGGTTCACGCTGGTGCACGAGAAGAACGCTCTACTCCGCTACGAGTCGGAGCTCAATGTTAGGTAAGGAGCGATGCTGATAACTGTTCTTCAAGACATTTTTTGTATTCAAACCTTTGGCAACTTTGGAAGACATCCCTTTTTTGTGGGGTCATGACATCGAGTCTAAGGGCAAGAGCTCAAATGACTGCTGGATCGGTAAAGTAAGTAAGGAAGACATTATCACTGTTACAGCAGCTTTTGGCACCGAGTCCTGCCTGCATTTCATAGAAAGACAAACAATAAAATGGTTTGACTACCTGTTACATATGCCATATGGCCAGCCAGCCTCGAGAGCCTACAACTCAGGCTATAAAGGAAGAGCAAGGCCACGCTAAAGGTTGATAAATGGGTGTCCAGGAAACTCTGAGAAAACAAACAATATCATTACTAAAGAGCTGTGGAGCTGGCCTACCATAGAAAACTGCATCTCCCCTCGTCACTTAATGGCAACAGAGGATGAAAAAGTAAGGAAAGAAATATTAGTAGCATCTAATTTTAGAAAACAATTTTCCCTCACCCTGTAAAGCAGGGTCAAAGGTTAGTTACTCATTGTTCTTTGGACAGCACCAGTACGGGCCTGCCAAGTGTCAGAGTTAGATCCGTCCTGTCGAGCCTGCAAGGAGGAGGACGAAACTATGGACCATGTGTTCCTGAGATGTCCCGCCAGCTATCGTTCTAGAACCCGTCTGCTGGGACATTTCAGTAACCCACTTTCAGCACTTTTCAAGGACCCCCGGGCGAGTGTTGAGTCCTGCATGCTGTTGGCATCGCTGACCGTTTATGAAGCCACAGCGCCAGAAGAGAGAGAGAGAGAGAGTTAGCGGAAACTGATGTTGTTGAAATGTTGACTGCGGTCACTCGGTGTCTGTAGTAGACATTCCGGGAAAAAGGTGGCTTTGTGTGGGAAAAGCATCCTGGGTGGATGTGTGATGTGGGCTGAATGGATGATGTCATATCCCGATTTTTTGTCCCAAATCTCAAACATCCCGATTTTCCCGATTTCTATGGCTGGTATCCTGATTTTTGTCGTTGCGTCTGTTGCGTCCGATTCTTAGAAACCTGTTCCTGCAAAAGTTTTGTCTTGCATACTTGCCTCATAAAAGGGAACCAGGACCCCCCTCCCCCCCGCGATGCCCTTTATGACTGATTTGCCGTTGATCCCGATTTTTTTCACCAGATCCTGATTTTTTAAACTCAGAAATCCTGATTTTTAGATTTCATAGAGTGGCAGGTCTGTATGATGTGACATGCGCTGAGTTTCCCTGTTCTCTCTGTTCTCCTCACGCAGGGCCAAAGAACTGGAGCTGGAGGATAGACAGGCCAGACTGGAGCTGGACTTCAGGGAGCGCTCACGACAACCAGGTACATACATACATATACGCACATGGGCGGACACATACACACATATGCATACTCAGTCTCTCACACACGCAAATACATGTATGCGCACTTACATGCACGCACATATACATACACATACATACTCAGTCTCTCACGCACACAAATACATGTATGCGCACTTGCACACACACACACACACGCGCGCTCACACACACACAGGAACACTCACTCGCATTATTACAGAAACTTCACAACTGTTATTTATTTGTTCCTCACTTTTTATATATAAATTTATATATATTGTTGTGCAATCTCTGTGTGCTATGTTGATGTGAATGTATAACGGACATTGTTTCACCTAGGTTGGACTGCCTCTTTTCCTTGAGTTCCTGGAATTTCCACCACTTTTGAGAGAATTCCTGGAATCTCGTCAATTTTGTGTTCCTGTAATTTTTTTAAAAAATTTTCGTGTTTCTATTCATTGTTCTCCTGTATGTGGATGATCTCTGTCACGTTTGTCTTTGCCATTATCACGGGAGATCCTGAAGTTGCGCTTCATCTTATGGATGTGTTTTTTTAATTCAATCTCAAGATTTATCAGTTGATAAGGAACATCAATGTTTCTTTTTCTTCTGCTCATGCTGGGAATTTGAGAATTCTTTTTCTGTATTGAGATGGCAGATCTAGAACTCTGCCTTCTTGAGTCAGCTGAAAGGGAGCATTTTTTTTCTTCTTAAGTTTTAGGTTGGACTTAATTATCTATTGAATATTTTAGTTTCTAATATGTGAGGCTTTGTGGTGAAATCAGGCGCTCGCCAAAGTAATGAAAAAGAAGAAACGAGCATTTTGTCGCCATTTTGGCAATTTTTATCTAATTTTTGCTTTTTGGCTCAACACCTTTAATGTCCATGTAAAACACATTTCTATGTGAATAGACTCGAAAATGTTGATTAATTTTAATTAAAGGCACAAAATAGGTAATTTTTCAGTTTTCAAAGACTTTCAAGCTATTGAAGTTACCGAACTTAGTCGACCATTTTCTCGGTAACTTTACCACTGAAAGCAGGTGACCCCCACCTCCTTCGATCTCAAATACTTCGACTTCTTTTCAAAATAGACGAGTACTTTTTTCTTGAAAGTGCTGCAAATGAATAAGCTTTTCAATGATACCAATAACTCCACATTACCAAATATTGAGGAGCGGCTGATTCTACCGCGTCGTGACACATATTGACTCTAAATGGATGTCTGTTTGGATTTTCACTTTTCTGTCCGTATTTCAGTCTTTGGTCGGTGTTTTTGTTTGTTTGTTTGTGTGTATGTGTGAGTGTGTACATGTTCTTCCTTGAATTTTTTCTTTGTTCTCCTGGTATGTTTTGTCTCTGGCTGCTTCAGCTTCTTGAGTGGTGGAGTGTCGACTGTTTTTTCTTCTTTGTCTCTTTGTCTTGTGATGATGGGTTGTTTTTTTTTGTTGGTGTTTTTTTTTTGGGGGGGGGGGGATTTTTTTTGTTTTTGTTGTTATTACAGTGATGGTATATGCTCCAGGCTTGCCACTGAGTTGTTGGTTGTTTGTGATACCGTAGTGATTTTGTCGGTGTCTTCTTGATTTCCATGCTGATCCGGATTCTTGTTTTGTGACGACGAAGTGACATGAGTTATTTATTGTGTTGTTTGTACAAGGTTTTTTCGTCAGCGTACTACTTTTGTTCAGCAGATGTTATGTTTGCGGCTCACAATTCATGAGATCTTTGTGGCTGTCTGCTGAGTGTTCGGTGAAATTGGAGCTGAAGTCTTTTGAAAATTGAACGATGAAAAGTTGCTTTCTAGTTTTATAGGCAAATTAATTTTCCTGAGGTTGAACACTCTCGGAGTTGCAAAATGACTGTACTTTTCAGTGAAAAGTTGGACATTTTCGAATGGAAAGATAAAAATGCTTTTCAAGGAAAAGTTTAACATTTTCAAATGGCTAAATCAATTTTCTTTTTAGTGAAAATTTCAACATTTCATTTTCAAATGGCAAAATGAATGGGTTTTTTCAATTAAGATTGAAAAGTTAGTATACATTTCTATGTTAGATTAGAAAGATCTACGTAACATCTTTTCCCGTGCCATGAACATCTTTTCCCGTGCCATGAACATCTTTTCCCGTGCCATGTTTTTCTGTCTTTGTTCTGGTGGACTTCAGCTCCGATGTCACTGGACGTTCAGCGCTGCTTGTCATCACTGAGTTCATCTAGTTGTTTTAGATATTGTGCAGAAACTTACGTTGATATTCTCACTGTGTATATCATTATGTTTGAGTATATATTATTATTATTAAGTTTAAACAAGTCTTGTTTTATAGTTATGCTGTTGTCAGTGCGTTGTTGTTGTTGTCAGTGTGTGTTGTACATTTCCCCCTCCTCGTTTCTTCCTGTAGACAAATCAGGTGTCGGAATCCGCAGACCAATCAGTGAGTGCTCACAGAAGGATGTTGTTCCCTTTTTTTTTCTTCCCCCACCCCCGCCCCCAACCCACGCTGGGTTTTTTTTGTTTCTTTCCTGTGTCATGTTTTTGAAGCTTTTTGCATCTCCCGTCAGCCCTCTCCTCTCCTCTGAGTGTGTGGACGGGGTTACTTTACGGCATTGTGCCGGTAGACATGAGTGTGTAGTGCAGGAATGTACGGCTTCTCTCTAGATGTCACGCCGCGTTTAGACGTGCAGCACCTAAAGCATTTGTTCTCATGTCATTTTCTCCCCTCGCAGATTGGAATTATGAAAAGTTTAAGTCCATAGTACAGTTGGTCGAAGAAAAGGAATAAGATACACTTTTTCAGGTTCTTTAAAAGGAATGTACGGCTTCTCTCTAGATGCCAGTCCGCATTTAGACGTGCTGCACCCAAAGCATTAATTGTTCTCGTGTCATTTTCTCCCCTCACAGATTGGAATTATTTACAAATTTTAATCTGTAGGTCGTGGAAGAAAAGAAATAAGATAAACATATTCAGGGTTTTGTAAGAAATATAGATCTATGGCTTCTCTCAAGATGTCACTCTGCGTTTAGACGGGCAGCACTAAATAAGCATTTTGTTCTCATGTCATTTTTTTCCCTCACAGATTGGAATATTAAAAAATTTAATCTCTAGGTTGTCGAAGAAAGGAAATAAGAGTACATTTTCAGTTAAAAAAATTTTTTTCTTTTAAATTCTTAAATGTACTATTCATTACTATTAGTGAACAGCAAAACACTTATGTTAATTTACTGAATATATTTTAGACAATAGCTTTACCTTCCTCAAAAAAATGCATGATTTTTAAATGTGTAATCTAGCACTTCTTTAGAAGTGGATTTAAAAGTGCTTGGCAGTGTTTCCACTCTCTGAAAATGTCTGATGTGAAGAGAACATCACGCCTTGATGTGTGTCACGCTTTGGCCGTTGTGTCACACCTTGACCATGTGTTACGCACAGACTGTGTGTCGCTTCCCGGTCACAAATGTGTCTGTTGTCTTGTGAGTGTCCCAGAATGGATGTTCATCCGTCTCTGCTTTTTGTTTTGTCTTCTTTATTCTGATTAGAATTAATTTTTCTACAAAACAATAGTATCCTGTTCGGTAATATTATAGTTGTGTAGATCAAAATAATGTGCTGTTCAGTGTTACTAACCAGTGAGGGAACACATTGACTTATGTAATTTTAAGTCACGTTAAGTGATTATAAAGAACGCCGAAGCGAGTTCAAAATGTGAATAGTGATATAAAGTTCCGTATGATAACATAAGTTAGAAGTAGAAATTATGTAAATAAATACTTTTATTAACTAGCAGTAAATAGTTATAATGCAAAGAGCTTCATAACTTGTGCTTGTGAAAGACATTATCATCATAACAACTTTACTGTTGTCTTCAAAACGTTTTGTAACAAGTTCTATTTATTGTAATTACTCAGAAAGGTAACAAATAACCAGTTGTATGGAATAATGGAATATTATTACAAAGAATTCCTTACTTAACCAGTTCAAGTTACGGTACTCGTATATTATGTTTTGGAGCAGTGACTAACATTGGGGGCTGGATGTACCATAACTGTTTCTCGTTCTGGTCGAGTGTTCTGGCTGATGTGAGGTGTAGTCAGGAGATTTGTTTTTTTCTCTCTCTCTCTCTCTCTCGTCATTGTTGTGCATGCTGGACTTTAGCCTTGTGACTGTCCAACTGGACGTGAACTGACATGGCGATTACGCCACACATTGTGTTTTGTGGCTTTGGTTGGAGGGGGAAAAAGTAAAGTTTCAATAACCAGTTGGGCAGAGGGATAGTTTTTCTGTTGGAGAGTCAGAAGTGGACGTTGTTAGTCTTTTACCTGAGTTCAGGGGGGGGGGGGATTATGGTCAGTAAACAATGTTCCCGAAGTTTTTAATCCTTTGGATTCTTCTTTTTTTATGTTATTATTTAGTAGAATATAAAAGCAACAGAAATATAATTTCTTTGGAGACTGTTGAGAATTCCAAAGAAGGTAAAGAAGTCAAAGAAAGTGGTACTCGAAGAACCCGAGTGGTCCACTGGCTGATAAAAACAGTCAGAAAAAGGCAAATATAGTTTCTGGGACTCTTATCGACGTAAGCGCCCGTCACATCTAGCTTTCACTGAGTAAGAGGAAATCATACGAGTTGAGTAGGAGGCAGGGGTAGACACAGAGCAACTTACTGGGAAAGCCTGAACTGATAGGTGATGGGGGAAAGATCAGGAAAATGTAGCTGCTGTTTTGAGAGTATCCAAGCAAAGGAATGAATGGAGAACCATCATAGCTGATGTCTCTCGCAGATCTGGCACTTGATTATGAGTAGATGTAGTGCTCGGTGTCTGGTATGGAAACTTGAGATAGACCTTTGTCAAAACTGTTGTGACCGTCTCTGGTTCGCTTCCTCTTCAATAATCTCACCGAGTTGAAAGAAGCTTTGAACTCGTACCATCCCAGATTATGTCTGGTTCGTCTGTTCAGTACTTGACTCTACTGTTTTATTGATTAAAACTTTTCCTCATATTTATCTCAGTTACTTATTCAAGAACTACATTTTATCTTATTTATCTCAGTTCTCATGATCAACAACTACATTTTATCACATTTATCCCAGTTCTCATGTTCAAGAACTGCATTTCTCATATTTTTATCTTATTAATCTTAATCAAGAACTACATTTTTTCATATTTTTCTCAATTGTCGTATTTAAGAATATTTTCTCTTCTTATTTATATCTCAATTGCTTATTCAAGAACATTTTTTTCATGTCTGCCTCATATGCTTTATTTCAGAACATTATTTTCCTGTCTAATTTATCTTCATTATTTTAATCAAGAACATTTCTTCATGTTAGCTTCGGTTATTTGTACAAGGACGTTGCCAGACATTCCCCCCCCCCCCTATTGTTTTATTCAAGGACAGTATTTCCTGACGTTTACGCAGTTGTGTAATTCAATATTTCTAATAATAATAATGATAACAAATAGCATCTATACAGCGCATAAGCCCGCTCTACAGCAAGCTCTGTGCGCTTTACACACTATATTATTACCCCCAACAGACCATAGAACACTCAGAAACATTCTCAGCTTCCTGAGAAGTATACAGCGCAAGCAGCTGATTAAGCACTCAAACACTTACAAACTGACAAGATCTTTCACTGTCTCTAACTGGGTACCCATTCCCACTGAGTGAAGTGAGGAAAATTTGTGTAAAGTGCCTTTCCCAAGGACACAACGTTGGGCCCCTGACGGGATTCGAACCCACTAGGCCACCGACGCCACAAGATTCTCTCTCTCACATACGTGCACTTTATGCAAGGACGACAAGGAGAAAATGTCACAAACTTTGCTTCAACACACTCTGTGTTTGTGTTTGTTTGTCATGTTTCTGAAGTAGATGACTCATACTCTCAGGGTGGCAGCTTTTGCAGATACATAGTACTGTGTGTGTGTGTGTGTGTGTGTGTGTGTGTGTGTGTGTGTGTGTGTGTGTCCTGTACAGTTATTCATAACTGCTTATTGCTCTAGGTTGATTGTTTAGGATCGGTTGTTGTGTTTGGGGACAGTTTTTGGGGTTTTTTTGGTGTAAAATATGAATTACAATGTAATTGCTCGTGTGTTGTGTGTTCTAAAAGTGAATACTGCCCCAGGATGTCATAAAAGCAATATTAATATATGTGCATACGCAAGAAGTACAGATATTTCAGGATGTCATAAAAGAAAATATGCGTTTAATACGCGAAAATACATCTTAACTTCATTTTTATACATTTTTCGTTTACGAAAATCGTTTGGCATGACCTGGATTGTTGATGACTGATATTAATGATTAACGGACACCTGTATATTGGCCCAGTCACACATTCACATGTATAGATCACAGGAGATACACAAGATCTTGCCATGGCATGAAGCAACATAACATCTCTCCCCCCACCTCCACCACACACCCCCCTCTCCCTCCCCCTCC
>NW_004797484.1:453640-479712 GCF_000002075.1 Aplysia californica | reverse complement strand
TGTGTGTGTGTGTGAAAGAGAGAGAGTATGTATGTGTGTGTGTGTGTGTGTGTGAAAGAGAGAGAGAGAGAATGTGTGTGTGTGTGTGTGTGAAAGAGAGAGAGTATGTATGTGTGTGTGTGTGTGTGTGTGAAAGAGAGAGAGAGAGAATGTGTGTGTGTGTGTGTGTGAAAGAGAGAGAGTATGTATGTGTGTGTGTGTGTATGTTCTTTTTCTCTGGGTTTTTTTTTTCTTCTGTCGTTCTGTCTTGCTTTCTCCCAGCTGTGAACAACTGGTGATATCACTTTGATGTGTTTGTCGTTATTTTTACCTTCCTGTTTTGATTTTGAGTAAGGTGAAGTAACAGACAAATGTCTTTGTGGGTGGTTGGCGAGTGCTCTAGTGTGGGTTTGCTCCTTCTTTCCTATCGAACATCTAGATCTATCGTCCTTATCGTCCTTCTTTTTATATTTATTGTTACTCACTTGTAACACCTCTAATCTTCGGCTCTTATATGACCTTATTGTGTTGCAAGTGCCGTAAAACTCTTACTAAAACAAAGTGGGTGGTTGGTGGGTGCTCTGGTGTGGTTTGCTACTTCTTTCCTATCAAACATCTATCGTCCTCATCTCCCCTTCTTCTTTTTTGTATTTATTGTTACTCTCTTGCAACACCTCTAATCTTCTGGCGCTCATATGACCTTATGCAGTTGCGAACGCCGTAAAACTTCTACTAAAAACTTTTTAAAAAAGTATTTATTGTTACTCTCACGTAACACCTCTAATCTTTGGCACATATATGACCTTATTGTGTAGCGAGTGCCGTTACAGTTTTACTAAAGCTAAAACTAAACTAGGAATAAAGTAACAGAAATGTTTTTTTGTCTTTGTGCAGAGTCGAAGAAGTCGGAGGTGGACATAGCAGCAGAGGGTCAGCTGTTGGAGGAATTGTTGGATGTTGTGGAGCAACGGAACACGCTAGTGGCCATGTTGGAGGAGGATAGACTAAGGTAGTGTGTGTGTGAGAGAGAGAGAGAGAGAGATAGAGAGAGAGAGAGGAACATGCTAGTGGCGATGTTAGAGGAGGATAGATTCAGGTAGTGTGTGTGTGTGTGTTTGTGTGTGTGTGTGTGTGTGTGTGAGGTAGAGAGGGTAGGAGTTGAGTGTTTTTTGGGTGGGAGAGAGAAACACATAGAGAGAGGAAGAAAAAAACAAAACAGAGAGTGAGTGATGAGAGAGTGATGACTGGAAGAGTGAGAGGAGAGAGGGGGAAGGAACAGCAAGACAAAAGAGCGAATGATGAGACAGTGATGACCGAAAGAGTGAAAGGAGAGAGAGAGAGAGAGAGAGCGAGAAGGAAGAGCAAGACAGAGAGGGATGAATGAGAGAGTGATGAGAGAGAGAGAGACAGAGAACAAGACTGAAAGAGAAAAGAAGAAAAAGAGAAGTAGAGAAACTCGTGTATCTGAGTGTGCCGTCTGTCCTTCCCCAGAGAGCAAAAGGAGGACAACGAGCTCAAGGACATGATGCTACAGAAAGGCTTCGTCCTCTCCCCTCTCAGCTATGACACGCGCCGGGAACGACAGAAGATCGAAGCCCCTCTGGCCTCCGTGGCGTTATGATAACAACTTCGGGCGTCTAGGAAGGAACTTAGTCAGTGTTTTTTGTATGCTGTGATTTTGTTGTTCTCTTCGATATCTCTGTCTGTGACCTCTCATGGGAGGGAGTGTGTCTGGTGTTTGTGATGTAGTGAAAGATGAACGTTTTCTCGATGATGGAGCAGGGAAGTATTTTATAATGATAGATAATAGATAGCATTTGTAGATAATAGATAGCATTTGTACAGCGCAAATCCCCGCTCAACAGCAAGTTCTATGCGCTTCACAATCTACTATGCCATTATTACCCCAGCAGACCTCGGTCCTATCGGAGACGGACGTTAAACTAGGAGGTCCCGCCCCTTAAATAACCTAATAGTGTTGATATCAACAGACACATATCAGGACAGAGATAAATGGAAGGAGCTTGTATGTGGCCTATACCCTGCCAGGGGTGAAAGGCATTGATGATGATGACGGCGTAGATTGCTGAGTCTCATATCTTGAGTTTGTGCTACGGCGTGCATTTCCTGTGTGCACAGAATTCAGCGTGCTGGTATAAGTCATCTTATCTCCGCACAGTTCAAAAAGTTGTTCCAAAAATTGTTTTCAAAGTAAAAATCAATTCAGAGCTCTAATTTTCTGATGCTTTGTCAGGGCAAAGTTCGTACTTTTGGGGGGTTTTATGCTGGGCTTTGAGTCGTCGTAGCATGTAGGGAATATTTCTGGTGTACAATCCAGTTTTGAACTCTTGTTTTTTTGTTTTTTTTTGTAAAGTGTTTTACGGCGCTCGCAACTGCATAGGTCATATGAGCGCGCGGGACACCCCTAATATTTCCAGTTGGTAGGAAATTTTGAATTTTGCCCGGGTGGCGGCCGAAGCCTACTCTTATCGATTTTAGACCACCAAGGGATCTTTAACGGCAACTTGCACATGGGCCCTCCGAGATTTTTCGCCCTTGTCCGAGAAGGCTAGGTGTAGATCTTTCCTACCAGAAGATCAGGGGTGTGGCAGAAAGACAGCAGTAAGGAGTAGCCAAGGAGCAGCAGTAGAAAGGCTGCAGAAAGAGTCAGGAGCCCAGAGGAGGGGGCAAAGGAGGTGATGGGGTGGGGGCAGAAAGTGGAAATGAAAGCAGACAACAGAACATTGCTAGAGAGCAGGAAAGGAGGTGAAAGGAGACAATTTTAGAGAAGAAAATTTTTCGGTCGCTACCCGGATTCGAACCCGGGACCTTTGAATGAGAGGCCAACACCTTAACCTCTAGGCCACGAGAGCCCCCGTTTTGTACTCTGGCTGGGGAACGCGAGACCCTAAATTTGTGGTTTGTCTACAATGATGGATAGTTTTGGCTTACTGTATATGTACACAAGTGTGTTTGTATCATGTTTGTGTTTGCTTCAGAGATCTGGTTGTTTCCTGTTGTCAGGGATGTCGCAGGGACTTGGGGGGAAAATTGAAAATGTATAAAGTTGTATTTACAAAGAGACAGTTTAATAGACACAACTGATATATATGGAATTAAACAGGGTGGGGAGGGGGAGGGGGAGGGGGGGGGGTAAATGCGTAGAACAGTAAGTATTTTGAAACATTTTTTCTGTGAAAATAATTTTTTTTAAAATCATAAAAACCACAAAAACAGCGTTCCTCCGTTGTAATTAAGTTTAAGAGAAATGCTGTTGTGGTTATATAATCAATGGGAACTAATTTGTAAAATAAAAACTACCGACAGTGACAGTTTATTTGAAATGATTAATTCCCTGTTACAAGTACGAAGCAAGGTACGGTCAAAGGAGGAAAGAGAAGTGTGTGTGGTGAGTGTTCATCTGTGTGTGTGTGTTTGATAGTGTGTTTGTTTGTTTGTTTGTTTGCTGCTTCATCCTTTCCTTGTGGATCAATACTCACCGGTCTCATACACATAGGCTTGTAGATAAAACATTAGCTTGATACAGATGTGAGATTGTCGGCTGATGAAGGAAAGTTCTTGACTGTTGTGGGAGGAATGAATGTTTGAAATATTTCCAGTGCAATAATATTATTACAGTATGTGTATGTTGTTTGTGTGTGTGTGTGTATGTGTGCGTGTGTATGTGTGTGTGGATGGTGAGGTATTTACTGCTGTATAGTATAAATATCACCCTCAACTTCCGGTCGGGTCGTAATTTTTCTCATTTCTTTTTTCTCATCCTGGTTCATGTGCTGTCCTACCATGTTATTATTCAGTGTTTTCTATTTATAACAATAAACCGTGGCATAAACACAACTACCACTATCGTTGTACAGAGATAGAAAAAATTCTTGAAGAGTATCGTATCCGTGGGATCAGGTGTGAAGAGTGTGTCGGAGAGCCTACTTTAGGCATCATGTGAGACAGAATGATTCTTTCGTGGTGAGGCTGTGGGGAGTCTCTCTGTTGAACACATCGCGACCCCAGTACTTTCTTATTGTATCTTTATTTTTAATAACGGTGAAAACAGTTCATAACAAAGAGTGAGCTTAAGAAAAAGTCTCATTTTCACTGCTAAAAAAAATGGGAGATACGACAAGAAAGCACTGAGGTCACGACACGCGTATCCAAAGTTCAGTTCTCTACTAGTGTGTATTGAGAGGTGTCGCGTGTGGGCACTTTCTGCGGAATGTGACCTTCGTGTTTTTGGAGGTGATAGATATTGCGTTGTTTATTACAAATTTTTATGATATTGTCCTTCTGCAGACTAGAATGAGATGTCTTGAGAGTACAGCTGAGTGCTTAGATTAGATAGAACTGCTACCTTTGTCAAGTCAAATACAGTGGAATCCATGCTTACAATGAGTTTGAATAAGCAGAACATTTTTGCAGACTGATTATGATTAAACAGTTGCTTTGGTCCTTGGGATTTGTTGGGTTTTTTATCTTATTTGTACATAATGATTGAAGTCCCAATGACTTTCATCCATTTTTTGTGTATTAGAGAACACCAGAGGTAAGGGGGAGGAAGGATAACTGAAGTAGGTGTGGACTTTGGCATTGTTAAAACCAGACGGCTTTGTCATAACACGGCCAAAAAAACAAAACACGTGTGAGGTAACAATTGTGTAGCCTGCCTATGGTGTTGTTAGCTACTATAACCTGTCTGTGAAATTATCAGCATATTGGCGGGTTGTTTTTTTCTTTGACCATATTCCCCAAGGTTTATGCTCGTAAATGTTACATTGATCCTAAGTTGAAGTGAATCTGTAATTTGGTCCTAGTCAAGTTCACTCTAAGAAATTGATGTATACATAGATAAGTGGGAAGACATGGAATAACATCAAGAGGCTATCCCAGGGTAGAGAAAGGTGGAAAGTGTTTGTCTGTGGCCTATATCCTGGTGCAGCAGGGTGAGAAAGGCAATGATGATGATGATGAAGTTCACTGTAACTTACTGAAAGTCTAAGTAAGGACGCTCCACTGTATTTGACTTGGCACTGTGGCAGTGGCATGTCAGATTGGTGACACTTCCTTCAGTCACGCGTGTCAGTTGTCGTGGGATGTGTGTCCGTTGTCGTGGGATGTGTGTCGGTTGTCTTCTGATGACTCTTCCAGTCACTTCCTCTGCAGTTTATTGCCCGAGCTGTAAGTAGCTTCCTGCTGGGTTCGTTGTTTGTATGTCTCCTTTTCTACGACATTTTTTGGTATTTTGTAAAATACGTGTACAGAATGCATGTGTAGCGTGGTTGGCAAGAACTTAAAGCATTACAACAACCATGAAACATTTCTCCTGTCTGTCGTGTGATGGGGCTGGGTTTGAGCCAGTATGTAGTGTATGCACGGTGGTTTGGCTCTGTATTTCACTAGACTAGTACCCTACATTACATGTAGGTCATTTATGTCTGAAGTTTCTTTGAGAGTTGAGACGGACGTTCTGAACAGCTAAGTGTGTGAGGTAGATGGTAGTGAGTACTGTCTGCTCATGGCAAACAGTTATATTAATTATTATAACGATTGCATTTGGCACAGCGTAGTAATGAAGTGCTGTCTGAATTTAATTTCTTATCAGCTAAAGATGATACTTTTTAAAACATTTTGGCACTTGTGTGTGTTGCCTGGATGGGCATGACCACCTTTGAAAAACACAGAGCTCCCTGCTTTTGTCTCACTGTTGGCTTCCCTGTGGGCTGTGCATTAGAACCTAACAGTACTAACACCAGGCCTCAGAAAACAAACGCTATTCAGAATTCGTCACATTAACAAATGCATAATTAAGGCAGTTGCAGAAATGAAAAAAAAAATACATTTTCCGAATTTGTGACGGTATAGAAATGGTACACCACCTGTCCGCTAAATGTGAAAAACAAAAATGTTTCTGATTCTTTCACATTTGCTTCATGTGTCAGATATTGTGAGCCAATGTGTAGGCCTATATAAATAATACTAAGAGGGGAAACAGGTGAAGACTATGGAGGTAAAACTGTGATGTGCAAATGCAATTTATAAAAAGTTGTTCCCGCGTCCGATCCAGACTTTGGGGATTGCCTTGTTAGTGAGACAACTTCCTGGGCCTTCGTCGGTGTATTGTGGTAGGGTGGCCAGTTCCTTTCCACACCGCCTTTACTTCCCCAACTCGGAAGTGAGGTACCCATTACTGCTGGGTGGGCAGGAGGGGGAGAAAAAAATCTGGATGCAATGAACTGCTGTCCTATTCTTCAGATCCCCACTGTACATCAAAGTGACACAAACAGATGAAATCTGTCGAAAGTAGCGCTGAAAAACTTTTAAAATTTATTAATATTTCTACATTTAACGGGAAAATGTGACATGACCAGTTTTCCGCCTATAGTCTTCATGTGCTGTGGCTGTGATGTGCTCGAGTGCACGGCTGTAAAATAAATAACTCTTCTACAATAATTAATGCGAGGAGGATATGCTGCGTCTGTGTTTGCTTGTGTATGATCTACCAGGTACCTTTGAGAGTGCCGAATGTCTAGTGAAGTGACTTTTTTGTCATTTGTATTTCTTCAATATCAGCAACATTTAGAGTCAGGGTGTGGTGTTTGTGGTGTGTTTGTGTGTGTGTGTGCTTGTGTGGCCCTGAACTGTCAGAAGGCAAGGCTTTGTGTGATTGTGTTTGTGCGTGTGTGTGTGTGTGTGCTTGTGTGTGTGTCTTCTTGTATGGCCCTGAACTGTCAGAATGCAAGGCTTTGTGTGAGTGTGTGTGTGTGTGCTTGTGTGTGTCTTCTTGTATGGCCCTGAACTGTCAGAATGCAAGGCTTTTTGTGTGTGTGCGCGCGTGTGTGTATGTGTGCTTTTGTCCATGAGTATGGTGAGTGTGATAGAAAAACGTCTCTTGTCTATACATGACATAAAGAACAGTTGTATTACATTGATACATGGAATAAACTTTGATAAATGCTTCACCACACACTTGTTTCTTGTTCATCTCCCAGAAGTCGGCGTGTCTGCTGACTAGATGCTGTTATATGTGTCAGGACGCGGTGGAATCAGGTGCTCGTCAATTTTGGGGCATATGGAGTTTTTGTTCGTTTGTCTTGCATTTGGCAAAAAAAAAAAAACTTATCTTAAACAAAAGTCAAAATATTTTCGATTGAAGGAGGTGGGGGTAGCCTGGTGTCGGAGGTAGATCTAATATTAGCGAGAAAATGGCTGCCAAAGTTTGGCGACTTCCAAAACTTGAGTGTCCTTGGAAATTGCAAAATCTGTCCCCGCAGAATTATTCAAATTTAGATAGCAAAAATGCAAGAAAAATGCAAAATTATGCAAAAATTATATTTTGCAAGTTACCGTAACGCCATTCGCGACATATTTTGCACTTTTTCAACAAGAATTTTCATGTTTTATGTACAGAAAAAGTGGAAACAGAACATGTCAGTATCAGTAATTTTTTGTGTATTTGGAAAGAAAACAATCCACATCAGTCAGAAAAAAACAACAACCAAAAATTATAATCTCTGTAACTTTCAGAGAAATACAGGAAAGAAAAATGTAGAAAAAAGAAAAAAAAGACATCTGGACCTCTGATGCTGGCACATCACTAAAACCAGGGACACCTGGCAAACATGAAACATCAGCAGATATGAGAACAACTTTTGATTGATTGAAAAATTGAACATGCTCAAGGAACAAAATCCCTAACCCATAACCATTAACCAAGATCCTCTTACAAGGGAAAAAACCAACTTGTCACTTAAATGAGACTTATTACGGTGATTAGTCACATGGTGACTTTGTTTTGTGAAAAAAAAATTTAAAACGCGGGGAATCCAAAATTATGCAAATGTTGCAGAATTACGCGAAAAAACGCGGCCGCATCGCATAATCCGACGGGGGCATCAAAATACTTTTTTGTTTTGGCTTTTGATGAACGTTTTTCAGAAAAATCCAAACAAATATGTCCAGAAATGGACATAGAAAGTAGCCCACTGAGCAAAAAAAAAAAAGAAATTTTTTTTTAAATTGCCGAACAGCCAGAAAAATGTTGATTTCTTTGATTACAATAATTGTAATTATTACATTATTTTGACGATTAGCGTAAATCTCCCAGCCTGTGCACTCTACTGCAACTACATCCACATATCACATAAAATCATTCTTTTGTGGTGGTTGGTTGGTGCGTGCTTTGGTGTGGTTTACTCCTTCTTTCCTATCAAACATCTATCGCTATCAAGTATCATCTTTATCTCTGTATCTCTCATTTTTTTGTATTTGTTACTCTCTTGCAACACGTTTAATGTTTGACACTTATCTGACCTAATTGTGTTTGAAGAGCCGCAAAACTCTTATTAAAACAATTCTTTTCTGAACATATTGGTGGGTGTTGCATGCTTGTAGCGTGAAATCTTATCTTTTTTATGCTGAAAAACACAAACATTTGCTATTTCTGTCTCTGTGGCTTTATGCACCCCGCCTATTTTAGATAAATTTGATCACTTTTGGCATAATTTCTGATTATTTTCCTTTATCATTCTTTGTTAAAATTAACAGAATCGCATAATTTCACATTTTTGGGCTCAGTTTGCATAATTTCAGAATTTTTCTTGCATAAAATGACAGGGACAGTTTTTTCCAACTAAACATGCAGCGACAAACCTTGGTTTAGGCTTACGATTTTAAAAATATTTTTAAAAAGAAAGCTGCGATTTAATAGTCCATCACTGGAAGTCAGTTTTTAGTTTTAGTAAGAGTTTTACGCCACTTGTAACACAATAAGGTCATATAAGTGCCGAAGATTAGAGGTGTTACAAGAGAGTAACAAACACAAAAAAGGAGAGATGAGGACAATAGATGTTTGATAGGAAAGAAAGAGCAAACCACACCAGAGCACCTGTCAACCACCCACCTGGAAGTCATGATTACAAAACGGAGATCACTCCAGAAAGGAACTTTGGCCGTTCTTTGGACTTTATTACACATATTTGAATCTATAATATCCTAGACTTTGAGATATCATGGCCGCCGTTCCCCCCCCCCCCCCTAAAATCTTCTCTGCAAAGCGTGTTCACTATGGGCCATGGGTGCTTACGACTTGTGAGAATTTGTTTGAATAGGGTTTGACACTCTTCTTTTTCATAAATAATTAAAAGAAACTTTTTCTGGACTAGATCTGATGTCAGTGCGAGAAAGTGGGGAAAGAGAATCTAGGTACATGTAGATCTATATGATATATATATTTACTATATACCAGGACATATTGTAGGCTTCCCTGAGTGGGAATCAAACACACACCTGTGGACACACACCTGTGAACAACTAAAAATCCTTTCCCAGGGCGTCGTGGACTCTGCTGAGCAAAGACTCAAACCCCTCACCTTTAGATAAGTCCAGAGGAAACATGACAATACTGCCGTAAGCTGACAAAACGCCTTTTTTTTTTCATTTTGACGCCACCAATTTTTAAAAAAAATTTTTTTAGTAAGAGTTTTACGGCACTTGCAACACAATAAGGTCATATAAGTGCCGAAGATTAGAGGTGTTACAAGAGAGCAACAAACACAAAAAAGAAGGAGGGGAGATAAAGACAATAGATGTTTGATAGGAAAGAAGGAGCAAACCACACAAGAGCACCCGCCAACAACCCCCAACATTTTTTATTTGCTTAATCGAAAGCCTGATCACAGATCAGTTACCCTACTACTGCTTGTGTATGAAAAAATCAAAGTGAAACTGTGACTAGTTTTTTTGGAATAAATTAGAATTCAAATTTCGGAATCACTATTTTTAAGGGTATAAGCGGTGGATAAAAGTAAGACTCGATTTCTAAATGGTTACGCTGACAAAAAAAACTATTTTTCTCGGAACTGCTGTAGAGAAAAAAAGTCGTTTTGTCAGTTTACAGCAGAATGCTTCCAACACCAAATGAGAATACAGAATATTTCACGAAGGAATAGATCTAGTAACAATCCCGATTTGGAAAGCTACAGAGCCTGCTGAGCATATTCCTTCCTTTGTATTTCGCACCTTACGCTTCGACTTCGTGTATATATACAGGCAATTACACTATTTGAATGTTATCCACAAATTCCCAGAAGGACACATACTCACAGACACAAGTGGAATAACACACCCACAAACACACAAGTGGAATAACACACCCACAAACACACAAGTGGAATAACACACCCACAAACACACAAGTAGAAAAACACACCCACAAACACACAAGTGGAATAACGCACCCACAAACACACAAGTAAAATAACGCACCCACAAACACACAAGTAAAATAACGCACCCACAAACACACAAGAGAAAAACACACCCACAAACACACAAGTAAATTAACGTACAGTATAACACACCCACAAACACACAAGTAGAAAAACACACCCCCAAACAAACAAGTAAATTAACGTACAGTATAACGCACCCACAAACACACAAGTAAATTAACGTACAGTATAACATACCCACAAACACACTAGCGAAATAACGGACCCACAAACACACAAGTGGAATTAAGTGACAAAAGTTTATTCCATATGACATGACAGATGATTTGTAACAATGGTCAGATGCCGGAGTCTCCTCACCACCTCTAGACCAAGCATCCAGATACAGGAAGTGATCATCATGCTTATTCATTCCTCACAAACAAAAAATATAATGTTGCCAGTGACGTTCACAGAAAGTAAAAAACTTCAATTTTAAACAAGTTTAAAATAAACCGAGGGACACAACAACAAAAATGGAGGGGAGGGGGAGTACAAGACCCATAGAATGACCCAGATTTCTGTTTAAAAAAAACAATTTTTGAGACGATATCCTTACATTACCCTTCATATCACTGACCAAAAGTGCTATAGCTGAAATTAAATCGACACGAATGTAAAATATTACTTACTGCAAAAGAGTCTTTGTAGCATTATAGTAATATGTAGTCATCGATCCAGACATCATAGTAATATAAACCCCAGGTAAAGAAGCCTATCTGCTGAACAGCAACAAAAACCACAAAATTCTTCTCAGCGACTGCAACCACTAACAGTATAAAGTGTTGTTCAGGCAGGGACATGATGTGACGGACGGCTCTCCTCTCATTGGTCCATGGTGTCGTCCACAGACTGCGGGTCCGCTGGGACAGGCTCGGGCTGAGCCCCGCCCTCTTCCTCTGCCTCCATCGGGGCCTGTGGGTGGCAGGAGAGACATCCATGTTGAAACTCAGTTTTTGTTTTAGTTACAGTTCTATAGCACTAGCAACACAATTCGTTTGAAAAGTAAGAGGTTTTCCCGACACTTGCAGCACAATAAGGTCATAAAAATGCTGAAGATTAGATGTGTTACTTGAGAGAAAAGAAAAATCAAGTAAAGTTGGTCCCGCATCCGAACTGGACATTGGGGATTGCCTCGTTAGTGAGACAACTTCCTGGGCCTTCGGCATAATATTGTGGTAGGGTGGCCAGTTCCTTTCCATGCTGCCTTTAAGTAAAAGTTTTACTTCCCCTACTCAAAGTCAGGTACCCATTACTGCTGGGCAGGCAGGAGGGGGCGGAAAAATCTGTGACCGAACCGAGGCTCAAACCCCAACGTACCACTTCGGAGACAAGCGCACAAAGCGCTCCGCCACCGCACCCTCTACAAGAGAGTAGCATACACAAAATAAAAAGGAGGAGGACGCTTGATGGGAAAGAAGGAGCAAACCAAACCAGAACAACCACCAACCACCCACAAACTCAGTTTACCACAAGTCCAATTAGTGTAGCACGTGACCAGTCAGCACAACGCTGACCATGTTTCACCGGGAACAAAATCTGAGTTATCTATTTCCTTGGGAAGTGTCTACGTACTCCCCGATTGGGGTCTACGTAGTCATGGTGTCTTGGTGGACCCCAAAAATGTTGGATTGTGATTGGTTGTAAAAGAGCATGAGCCTTTCATTAGCAATTTGCAAAAATGGCCGCCCCCCTGGAATCGACTAGATCCAGTCCCGAGAAGGCCACACTATCTGGCCTTCTCGTCCAGTCCCCATGTATGAATCAAGTTGCATGATAGGCCTAGTGTGTTCCGCCAATTCACAGGCAAGTAGTCAAGAGTCGCTCTTCGGTCATTCGCCCACCAGGCCACTACTAGATCTAGAATCTAAATCTAGCCCGAACTGCATACTCTTGGCTGGGTGCACAACAAAATCTAGATCTAGATCTAGATACGTTTATTACGTTTATTCATTAAATACTCTCTCACTCTCTCTCTTGGCTAAAATAAATTAATTATAATAACACAAGATAGACATACTACCCGAGATGATCAGTAAGTAGGCCTAGCAGCCTTGCATTGTAACCAATGTAAACTACCGCTCGCTCAGCGAGCCAATCACAATCCAACATTTTTGGGGTCCACCTAGACACCATGACTACGTGGACCCCAATCGGGGAGTACGTAGACACTTCCATTTCCTTGTTTGAATACAGTGAAGCACATCAAAATAATAACGAGTTATTTGGTGGAAGGAATCCCACAACAAGTAGATCCAGAGAGTCTCTCATGAGGAGCGAACGTGCCGTGAGCTATTATAAGAAAACTACACATCAATTTGAAAAGAACTAAAAGAAAGAAAGTCAAGCAACAACTGGAAATAATGGCCTCCGCAGAGACAATCTCAATAAAAATCTGTCAACTTTTCACAGGACGGAGGAACAGTACAAGGTGAAAACCGAGGAACAGCAATTCAAAAGCCCACTGGCAAGACAAACTGTCAACAACAACAAAATTTTATCAGAACGCACAACGCCAGTTTGCATCTACTCACGAAAATGTCATCAAACCCAGCGGGTGGAAGAGACAGCTACCGAGAAAACAACAGACTCTGATCAAACATGTAACCACCACACACAAAGTGGAAGAGACACACAAACTCACTTACTACAACTGTAACAAGTGTACATTTTTACACCCCTTCCACACAATTTAGGTCCTTTACAAGGCAGGCTGCTTCAAAGCCTGGGCAGCGTGGGATACAGTTACGTATTATATCGGCAGATGGAGACACTCGATAAAATCACTTTCCCCTCCCAGAATCAAACTCGTGTCTTCTGCTTGCAACAGCAAAGAGCCTAGTCACTACACTACCACAGACACCAGTCTGACGCCATTACACCACAGACATCAGTCTGACAAGCTCACGGACAACTGCCACAAGGCAAAAGTCGCCCAGAGAAAGGCTGAAGTATTGTGCCAAAACGTTTTCTTCTTGTTGTTATCAATGCAGGTGCAAACAAATGTTGATGTTGTTATCAATCCAGGTGCAGGCAAAAAGTTGTGATTGATGTTTTCAATCCACGTGCTAAAAAGTTAAAATTTTATTTTTAGCCTGTTTAACATGAAAAAGAAAAATCCAATTTGCACTTTGAAAAGATTCACCCCATGCCACATTGGACCTCAGTAAAAAACTTACGAGAGTATATTTATTGTGATTTGAACTCATTTTTCACAGAAAAAAAAAAAAAAGGACAACTCACGGCAGACTCTTCTTGAGGTGCGCGGGAGCTCCTTTCTTCTCCTTCAATCAAAGCCAGCTGACACACGGTGAAGGAAAACACTTTCACAATGTGTGAGGCATCGTGGTGAAATCAGGCACTCGTCAAAGTAATGAATTCTAAGAAACACGCAGTTTTCTGCCATTTTTCTTATTTTAAGCAAATTTTTTATTTCTGGTTCAACACCATTTATGTCCATATATAAAAACACATTTCCATGTGAATTTTACTGAAAAACTTTGGTTAAAGGCACAAAGTATGTAAATTTTCAGTATTCAAAGACACTCAAGCTACCGGTATTGAAATTGAAGTTACCAAAAGTTGGCAGCCATTTTCTCATTAATTTTACCTCTGAAACCATGCGACCCCCTCCTCCTTCAATTGAAAATAGAAGAATGCTTTTTTCTTCATAAAAAAGACGAATGAAAACATTTTCAGATAATACCAAGAACTCAATGTGCCCAAAAATTGAACAGCGCCCGATTCCATCACGTCCTGACACATATCAGAAAAACACA
Source organism: Aplysia californica (assembly GCF_000002075.1). Lineage (NCBI taxonomy): Eukaryota > Metazoa > Mollusca > Gastropoda > Aplysiida > Aplysiidae > Aplysia > Aplysia californica. The sequence continues at coordinate 465,674 of NW_004797484.1, read as the reverse complement.
ACTAAACCCGCCTTTCCACTTACTTCTTCTTCATTGACTAGAAAACCCTTTCCTAATGCACAGTATCACACACATTCAAATCTTCCCTCCTCTTCTCACCATCCCCAGTTTAACTACTTCTAAGGATACCAGCATTATAGTTCTGACATATATTATACGTCTTTTCTAAGGACTTAACTTCATTACCACTGGAAACAACATAACCTGATACAATTTCCTATTATTGTTATTGAATAGCAAACTCCAACTCTCCAACAATCCTGTTATAGCCTGAACCCAACACAAAGCCTGAAAGTCACAAAGTAATAAATGTGACGTAATGAATCAACAGACACACACACAGACATGTTGACGAGCACAGAAAGGATACATATGGGGCCACAGCATCATCGTCTAAGATGGCAAACTTGGTGTCTTTTGCAGCAATTCCAATGGAGCAGTTCTGTCAAATGAAAAAAACAATCCACATAAAAAGATCCATCCATTCATATTGACCATTTCTCTCTTTATCCATACGGATAGGTGATATTTTGGGCTTTACCACGACATCCCTGTCCCCTTTTCTCCTTCATTCCATCTAATTTTAGAAACCTTTCTCCATTATGAGTAGTTGTTACTTTACCAACACCCACTTTCATCTAGTGAAGATAATTTTTTTGAGAGCAAGAAAAAACCAAACCTTTTTTTTAAAATAAAAAAATTGAAACCTATAATTCTTACACGAGGCGAAAAAACAAATCTACCAATTAACCTGATTTTTTTACTCCCACTAGAAAAAGCTACAGTTTCTTCCTATACGCCTACATTTTGAAGAGTGCGTTAATGATTCTGCTAGTAACATAATTTTTTTTTTTTGTGACATGACGGGACATACTACCATTGAAAAAAAAATAAAAATTCAGTTTGAGACAAGATCTAGAGTTCAGTAATCCACAAAAGATTATGAGGGAAAGGTCATCTGCTGTGAAAGTGAGGGTCTAGGGACTCACCTTCTGTGTGAGGTCCACCTCCGTCGGCAACGTGTCCCTCAAGGCTCGCAGACCGTGCTTCACCAGCTCATCCAGAGAACCTGACACACACACAGAGAAACAACACAACTTTAGTCATGATAAGATAAGATAACACTTTACTATCCTAAAGGGAAATTTTTTCTACACATGCAGGTATATATAAAAAATTTGAATTTATATATATTACTCTCATTAAAATTCAATATGAAAAGAGAAGTAAAGCTGACAAAATGTACATATCACATCAGATGCATCATTCAACCACATGCAGGAATTTGATTACAAGACCTTAGGAGTTATATAGACACATACTCTAAAGAGCAATACACATCTACTGACATAGTCTCAACCAAACAGAAGATCTAGACCTTTGCCCATCGTATTGTGCCAAGTATTTTCAAAACCTTTTTAAGGATCAACTTTGAACACAAGAGAAAATGACAAGTACACAAAATATACAGGTTAGGAAATAGGTAGAGAAAGTGATAACGCACTTTCCTGTGACTTTTTATTCTGACTGACAGACAAGTGTGTCCACCACAGAGCCATATGTGAAGATTTATAAGCTGTCAACCTCACAATCAGACACTAAATGAGACAATTAGCCTTTCAGAGTTTTTTCCCTGAACAAATCTCAGGGAAAGATCATGGTATTGGAATTACATCTAACAATTTACATCTACATGGCCATCATTAGTCCCCTGGAATTTACCAGTACAAAACAGTGTTATGCCACACTAATAGACAAAATTATGTTCACACATCAAATTCTATATCTAAACTTCTTCTGAGACTCAGCAATATTACAAAGCTGACACTGAAATAACCAGTGGTGATGCCACTATCAGAGAATAAATTATTATTTTTTTAGTATAGGTTTTACGGCGCTCATACCTGCAAAAGGTCATATGAGTGCCAAGGGGTGGATGTCAACAGAGAAGTCTTTACAGGGAATCAGACTTACTCCGCTCACCTCTCTAGCTTCAACAGCACAAAGTCTGCTTCGATTTTCAAGGAACCCCGGAAATAGCGGGTCACAAGAGTGTGACAAACGTACAAAAGAAGTAGAGGAAAATGATGAGTAGGATTCGGAAAGAAAAAGCAGCAGTTCCCAGTTGCAGTTCAGGCATAGTTATGAGCATGACATTGATGAATCAGCCCATTCACAATTACAATTCTACTGTGCATAAGAACATGGTTAATGTCCCCCCCCTTTGGGAATGGCCTAAAGACACTTCAGTCAGTGGCACTGCCCCGGGGGGGGGGGGGGGTAGAGAATGAATGCCATAACGAAGACGTACAATCCAGAAAGACGTCGAGGTGCTTCTCCAGGTATGTTCTGGCCGACTGTGACCTGGCTCCGATGGCCATGGCTTTACAGTCGTAGTAGTTGGCCGATGGGCAAGTCTGGTAGATGTGGGGACCCTGAGACTGGAGGTTGGGGAAACAAACAAAACAACAAAGATGTCATAAAGAGAAAAAAACAGTGAAAAAGATATTAAAATACGATTCACTACAAGGAGCCATCCGGAATTCAAAAGTACAATTGACATCCCTGCGTACAGAAAGAGCAACTCACAGAGAAAACACTGTAACAATCCTTTGAAAACTTACTGTCTTTTTGGCCAGACAAAGTTTATCTAAAAAATGTTGACAAGTGAGTGCTTTGATCACAACCAAGATAGCCCACTACAGCAAACTTGTACGAATAAAAGTCTAAATTGAAAGAAGAAAGTAGAAGAAGAGAAGAAAGAAAAGTAGAAAATAAGAATAAAAAGTAGAGGAGGAGGAAGAGAAGACTAATTTCTTCAACAAGTGTAAACTACCAACACAGCAGACTAGCATCATCACAAGCTTGTTTTGTTTTTTTGTGTTTTTTTGTAAGTGTTTTACGGCGCTCGCAACTGCATAAGGTCATATGAGCGCGCGGGACACATTAAACTTTTTCAGTTGGTAGGAAATTTTGAATTTTGCCCGGGTGGCAGCCGAAGCCTACTCTTATCGATTTTAGACCACCAAGGGATCTTTAACGTGCGCAAATTGCACACGGGCCCTCCGAGATTTTTTGCCCTAGTCCGAGAAGGCTAGGTGTAGATCTTTCCTACCAGAAGATCAGGGGTGTGGCTGAAAGACAGCAGTAAGAAGAAGCCAAGGAGTAGCAGTAGAAAGGCTGTAGAAAGAATCAGGAGCCCAGAGGAGGGGGGCAAAGGAGATGAGGGAGTGGGGGCAGAAAGAGGAGACGAAAGCAGACGACAGAACATTGCTAGAGAGCAGGAAAGGAGGTGAAAGGAGACAAATTTAGAGAAGAAAAGGTTTCGGTCACTACCCGGATTCAAACCCGGGACCTTTGAATGAGAGGCCAACACCTTGACCTCTAGGCCACGAGAGCCCCCTTCATCACATCCCGGGCGTACTTACATCATAGCCGGCTACTAACAATCCCACTCCAAAAGGCCGACGGCCATATCTCTGTGTAGGGATTTGTGATTCTGACAACAGAGTTAAGGTAAATATTTTTTTATTAGTTAGGTTCCTAACATACAGAATTTCCCAGGTCCTAAAACTGTCACAACAATAAAGTTTGCGTAAGGCACAGCAAAATGATGGGATCAATCGTGTGTTTGTGGTTCTTAGGAGGGGCAGAGAGATAGAGACAAAAGAAAAGGGATGCAGTAGAAGCAGCTGTGTACATCAGCAACCACCATCCACTCGTATAAACTAACCAGAACACCTTTTTGAAAGTTGAATAAGCTTAAATTTAAAAAATGGGAGGAAGGGAAAAAGATTGCTTTGACATGACAGCAATAATGCACTGAGTGACCACGAAATAAACACGGCACTCTCGTTGCCTGTGGTTCAAGGATACTGCTCCCGATCATGGAGACCAGACGTGACACGGGCAAAGGCTTGTTCCAGCCCCATCTGGAGTTCAGGCATTCGTTCCTCATGAAGTTACTGCAAAAAGACAAAGCAATACAATTACTACAGGCTCAGGCACGCATACATAGTTAGTGTGTGCCTACAACTCTTCAAACAGGCAAGCATTTTATTTTTGAAAATTAAATAAAGTGCACATACCCGTTACGAGTTATTCAGAAATGAGACAAAAACAGCAGGGGGGACAGTTAGTATAAAAAACAAAAACCGACAAGTGGTGTCACTAGAATACATGCTCCATATTTTAGTTGAATTAAATTATATAAATTAGACTACAGCATAAATGTTATACCAAATCCATATAAGCCCTTTTCAGAATCAGAGTCTTAATTTTTCACAATTTCTATCTGAGACAAACCATAATGTCAAAGTAGAAAGCACTCCTCTCAACCCAGACAGGTTATTTAAAAGGCATAGTAACAAGCCAAGTGGAAGAGGAGACATAAAAATTTCATAAAAGCACCAAAGTACGTAAATTCCTTAGAGGGGATTCCAACCATGACCAGGTACCTACTCAGAAATCTACCATGATGCCACACGAGACAAACTCGCACCCCCCATACGACAAAACAGAATTAAATATGTGAGAGGAACCCTCTGTCAAACACCTGTAAACATGACTTGCCTAAGGGCCCTTTCTTCCCCCCCCCCCCCCCCACCAAATCAAACCACTCTCACTAAACACAGGACCACCTCATATGATATTGAATGACAGACAAAAGACTATCTTGATCTTTACATTAATGTTATCTTTTAACCACTTAGCAAAGTCCTCTGTGTTTGCATTGAAAAATTTATCCTGAAGAGGGGGGGGGGGGGAGAGAGCAGAGATGGACATGTTCAAACTGCAGTGAGCCCAACACTGTGGACAAGGTGTGACATTGACAAATCTTTACCATAGCAACCGCGCATCTGCAGTGAGCCCAGCGATGGAAACAGCAACGTGGTCATCGATTGGCAAAATCTTCTTCTGGTGAGCAGACAGTTCTGAGGGGGCCCTCTGCAATAAGAGAATTATTCATACAGTCTAGTCAGTGACAGACATTACAACCACTTCTTTCTTACTTCATGACCTTTTTCTTCTCAACAAAAAGCAATTTAAGCGAACCGTCTTCTGTTTTGGAAGGAAAAAAAAGAAACCCCGTACGACTGTTTCAATGTAGGTGCAACTAGTGTTTTAAATCATGTTGAAGTGAGAAAACTCAAATAAGTTTCACCAAATACCCAAAGAGACTGGGTCAGCTTCATCATGACTAGATCGAGTAAAACAGTTGTAACAAAATTCTAAATTATTGAAATCAATCCAGCTCCTGCAGGCTTTTTTATTTTTGCTGAACATTTTGGCCTGGGTTGGAAGGGTTACATAAAACACGAATGTGTTTCACATCTGCTGATCTTTGGGTAATCAAGCGGTGTTTGTGTCAAAGGTACGATAAAACTAAGTACAACGGCGACTAGTGGTTACCTTCAGGGCAACGAGAATAGCATGAGTCTTGGACTTGAGTCCCACACAGGCTGAGCCTTGCTTTACGGCCTCCATGGCATACTCCAGCTGATGTATTCGACCCTGGAAGAAGAACAAGAGATACATGTACATATGTCATATTATTTGTTTAAAAAATTTTTGGTAAGTGTTTTACGGTGCTTGGAACTGCATAAGGTCATATATGAGCGCTCGGGACTCACCTAACATTTATTCATTTTCAGTTGGTAGGAAATTTTGAATTTTGCCCAGGTGGCGGCCGAAGCCTACTCTTCTCGATTTTAGACCACCAAGGGATCTTTAACGTGTGCAACTTGCACACGGGCCCTCCGAGATTTTTCGCCCTTCTCCGAGAAGGCTAGGTGTAGATCTTTCCTACCAGAAAGGGGTGTGGCTGAAAGACAGCAGCAAGAAGGAGCCATGGAGTAGCAGTAGAAAGGGTGCAGAAAGAGTCAGGAGCCCAGAGAAGGGGGCAAAGGATGTGAGGAGGTGGGGGCAGAAAGAGGAGACGAAAGCAGACGACAGAACATTGTTAGAGAGCAGGAAAGGAGGTGAAAGGAGACAATTGTAGAGAAGTAAATTTTTTGGTCGCTACCTGGATTCGAACCCGGGACCTTTGAATGAGAGGCGAACACCTTAACCTCTAGGCCACAAGAGCCCCCATGTCATTACAAAAGAATATGATCAAAAAGCTACTTATAAGAACAACACTGGTCACTGAGTCAAAAGACAAATATTTATGAATTATTCTTAGCTAGCTGTCCTAAAGACAATCATTGCAAACACATCCCATCATAACTGCAAAATTACATATGATAAACTTATAAAACAAAGGAAAATAACAGATAGATCTTCACTAACAATTATAATAATGATTATATTAATAGACAATAATAATATATATACACACAAACTTTTGTCTTTGTGATAAAGCCACATCACCCACTATTAAAATAAGAAATAAAGTTCCCATTTTGTACACAAAAAAATCTTGAAGTCAGACTGGAAAAAAATTGCATATTTGCCATGTTCCTTAAGAATTTCAAGCCTAAAACACAACCAACTAAATACCTGAGGGCTCCATACTGTCACATCGTTGTCATACTGGTTCCTGAACTGCAATAAAAAAAATACAACAAAATTTTACTCTTAGCAGCACAAAAGCTATCCCATATTTATTTGCACTCAATCTTATCCCCAATTTGTTCAGCACTACAAATTGTCTATATGAATGTCCAGCCTTATATGTAACCTAAGCATAAAAAGAAAAATCAAACACAGTAGTAATTAAACTTTTAGTAAGTTAACAGATTTTGGATGAACCAACGGCTTGCGGTCGGAACTGCTGTGCCGGTGAGCTCAGGCACATTCCTTTTCGACGACTTAGACATCAAATTACTTTCGGCAATTGCCGAAAACAGTTTTTTTTACCAGAAGTTCATTCATTAGATGAAGTAGTATCATAACACGTTCGCTAGTTTTGATTTAATGACCCATTTAGTGACCTTTTCGTCATTTTTAGATTTAGTACCAAAAAAAGGCCCCCGCTTAGTCGGTTTACCCCTGCCGGAGATAAAGAGTTAACATCTCTCTTAGCAATGTCCTGTGTGTCAGTTTCCTCGAAAGCCTACACAGATATGTCAAACTCTCTCATCTTGAAAAGCCCAATAATAAAATTTTGTCTTCACATTGTCTTGAATTCAAATTCAAATCACCCTGCGCACATGATGAAAAACAAACATATATCCACCACCATCGAGAGAGTTGGGTTATGGCCCCTCAAACTCCCCCTGCACATCATAATACACCTTTTATATGCACAGATTGCTTGGTGTCAAAATGTAAGATGTGTCATTGCACTTTATAAACCTTGTAATGTGCATCGTGCATCAGGTGCTAAACTTGTTTGAATTTCTAGTCATTTGAAGGTGGGGGGTGGGGTATGATCAAAGAAAGAAAGTGTGGTACTGCATTGGGTCATATAAGACATGTGACTAATGTGAGTGAATTGTGTTAGTGTGCGTGTGCTTGTTTGAACAAGAGAAAATATAAGTACAAGGATTGAGAAGTGATGACACACAAGAAGAGTTGGTGCGCCTGCTCTGACCAGCGTTTGTTACATCGTCATGAACAGCGGAAGTAGATGAAGGATTAAGTCAACAATGGCCGCCGGCCGCACCTAGACGAAACTCTGCATGCATCCCCGACTGATTCAAAACTTTGCGCTTGAGTATATATGATATGTAAACCACGGCAATTTCATCATTTGTAGAGGTAGAATCTAGTAACATACTGCTGTAGCAATGCCAATGAAAAATTTAATTTTCATCCAAATTACTTAAAAATAGGCTTTTAAATGAAAATAGAGTAAATTCTAAGAACTATGGTTTTTAAATTTTAAAAATCCATTGGTAAATAAAAAGTTATCGGGATTTTCGTTTGCAAAATTTTGGGGGACTTTCATAATCATATTAGGAAAATATCGCCAAAATGTGGGACATGTCTTGATGTATTTTGAGGACCTGAAAAACTGTTCAAAAGTCAGTAATGAATAGGAGTACATGAATGAAACTTTGCATCTTCATGTGATTTTTTGTGCAGAATCTATAGATGCGATCACTTTTTCGATGTCTTTATTTTATTACATTGGATATTAAAGACTGATATTTATGTGAAATTTGTTGAATTGAGTGACATTGTTTTTACTGCGACACGATCACCCCTTCTAAAACTCACTGTAAACTCAGTAAAGCGGTATTGGGAAAACCCGCGATGAAGTCATCGGTGACCTATTTAGTTATAAGCAGCCAATCACATGCCCCCTAGCCATCACGCGCCTCTTGCATTTGGAATGCGTGATCTAGTTTCCAGCTCTAGTGTTTTATCAATGGATGGGTGGTAATTTTAAGTTGGTACGTAAAATGTACTAAACGCAGAGATCTGAAATTTTACAGCAATAAAGAAGACATGTGGGGCGCCTCTGTGGTCGGCGATCACTCCGCAGCTCCACTTAGTTTTCGAACCGCAGAGGAAATTCGCACAAACACTGCAATTTCTCCGGTTCTAGAAATCGTTTGGGATTGTACGCTCGCATGTTGTTAGTTTAACCTTTCCTCTGATTGGTTGCCGAGTTTCATTTATTTTCGTCTACCAGTTTTCCCGTAACTATACTTAGAAGAGAGTCACTTCTGATTCCGAGCGTCCCAAAATTTACCCCTCGCGCGGAGGCCAATTTCAGGCCCAAGGCGCAGCGGGCGATTGGCATTGATACACACTGACTTTAGGCCTTCTGTACTGATTTTGAAGGCCATTTCATTAAGTATAAAAATGTAGAGTGGTCGCTTGTTACGGAAGTCCTCCCCCAGAATTAAACGCGAAAAAGTAAACAATTGCCCAACATTCATCTAGATCTAGAATCTAACCTGCCTTAGCCAGCTCAAACTCAAGCGGCCTTAGTCGCACCCCTACTCCCCTCCCTCATCTAGGTCACTAAATCTAGCGTCATGGCGTAAAGGTTAGAGCCGATGGAACAAACAAATTTGATAACTTTGTCGTTGTTTCAAATCAGGGACGGGTTGAGTATGAAGTAGCCACAAAGCATTTTCCGTCTCTCTCTTTCACCTCTGTCTCTCTCTCTCTCTCCTCTGTCTCTCTCTCACCTCTGTCTCTGTGTATCGCTCGCATTCTCTTTTTCTTTGTTTGTCTCTGTCTTTCTTTCTCCCCACCTATTTATCACTCTATCTTTCTCTCGTTCCCTCCTGTCAACTAGGGCATGTGTATACATTTTGCTAGCACTTCCCCCTGCTCTCTCTCTCTCTCATACACACACACACACTACCGGGTTTGGGCCAGAGAGTTTACAGTTATACAAACCCTCTCTGGCTCTGGTATGGGCGCTGAAACTTTCCGACTTCATAAAAGAATTCCCCTACCGGGTCAGTATACTTCGAGACTTTGTTCCCGGTTACCGGGTCTGTATACACTTCGAAATTAATTTGGTTATCTACAAAGAAGATGCTACGGCTATTTAACTTTTCGAATCGAGCCGAACTACGCGGATCGCCATTTTGTTTTGACCGGAAGTTCTCGCGCTACTCCTCTCTCTTTCTCTTTCTCTCTCTCCACTGCCCACAGACAAAATTGTACGCTTTTACTTTTAGTAGGCTACAGTTGTAATGGAACGTTTGTTCACTGCACAGAATTCTACAATTTTTCTGTTATCACAGTGTAGAATTCTGTGGTTTAGGGTGAACGCAAAATTTGTTGGCCTAGATCTAGGCTATAACGGTGAACGCGCACCGGGTGAGAATAGCCAAAAGACTCGCCTGCTCTATTCTCACCCGGGAGGTGGCCTTTCAGTTAGCCCTGCCCGCCTTGGCTTTCTTCTTGTAGTCTGCTATGCCATGCCATTACTACCGGAGAAACCATCATGAAATAGTACAAAATAGAACCAAAACATGTCACCTACCATTTTGTTGGATTCCAATACCACTAAGTTATCAACGAGCGGCACAACTGACTACACTCCGTTGTCGGAATCAACGGAAGGGTGCGTTAAATTTTAGAAAGATATCGTAGTGACTTGCAAATGCATGAAAATAATCCTTTTCCTAACTTTTTCTCTCTAGATTTTGAAGAGCTTATTAAATCTACATCCGGTTCTAAGAAATGCCACTACGTATTCTATCACCTTATAAAGATTCTGATTCCTTTTCCCTTAAATTCGTTCTTTATAGTCCTATTACAAACATTTAAAACAGGCTATAGGCCTAGCAGAAAATTTTCAAAAGGATACTTATTACGAAAACAAGTAAAACTAGGCCTAGCTGTTAACTTGGGTTATCAATATCGAAAGTTGGCTATGCGCATGTCTCGCTTGAAATCCGTTTCCACTTCCTTTTCCATGAAAACTTCAGAATGGTGAGACAAGAAAATGTTCAGAAGCATGTTACAATCCAAGCGATATCAACCTATTTGTTTGTTATTTTTGTGAATATTGTAGTTTTGTTTTAAGATGGTTCATTGTTTTAACATTTAAAACATATTCTCCCCCCAGAGCTTTGGGATAAATAGCAAAACTGGCCATTTTTCATAACTGTTTTAGCGAAAGTGCCTTAGTTTTCCAATTTGTATACGTTTGTATTTTGGTACCGTATTTTAGTGATTGTGCATTTCTGGTCTGGGACATCCCTCAGATATTTTAAATGAAAGGGATACGTTTTAAGCTTACATGGCTTACTTTAAGAATAGAACCTACATCTAGACTAGCAACAAGTGGGGGCTTTCACAAATGGTCTGCTGCGAGGAGAAAGCCAAGCTCCCCTCTGCCAGATCACAACACTGATGATGGTCAGGTTTTAGCCTTAGCAGGTTTCTAGAATCTAGCTATTGCAGGGTTTGTAATAAATCCCAGAGTCCTGTCTTGAAGCCGTCCTATTTGCTATTAACCCCTGGGTCCCAAAATCTGCACACAGGTGGGTGTGCCAAGCTATCATCAGGTCTCGTGTTCGCACAGCCAAAGTGGGTATATTCACTCCTGTCACATGCTGTGGTAGCCTACTATTGACATTGTATAGGTCTAGCCCTTTTCTTGTTCATTTCCATTTTCGTTTTCATCCATTTTACACAATCGAAGTGTATGCAGACCCGGTAACCGGGAACAAAGTCACGAAGTATACAGACCCGGTAGGGGAACTCTTTCGTGATGTCGGAAAGTTTCAGTGCCCAGACCCGATAGTGTGTGTGTGTGTGTGAGAGAGAGAGATAGAGTGGGAAATAGGTGGGGGGGGGGGGTAGAGAATGAATGCCATAACGAAGACGTACAATCCAGAAAGACGTCGAGGTGCTTCTCCAGGTATGTTCTGGCCGACTGTGACCTGGCTCCGATGGCCATGGCTTTACAGTCGTAGTAGTTGGCCGATGGGCAAGTCTGGTAGATGTGGGGACCCTGAGACTGGAGGTTGGGGAAACAAACAAAACAACAAAGATGTCATAAAGAGAAAAAAACAGTGAAAAAGATGTTAAAATACGATTCACTACAAGGAGCCATCCGGAATTCAAAAGTACAATTGACATCCCTGCGTACAGAAAGAGCAACTCACAGAGAAAACACTGTAACAATCCTTTGAAAACTTACTGTCTTTTTGGCCAGACAAAGTTTATCTAAAAAATGTTGACAAGTGAGTGCTTTGATCACAACCAAGATAGCCCACTACAGCAAACTTGTACGAATAAAAGTCTAAATTGAAAGAAGAAAGTAGAAGAAGAGAAGAAAGAAAAGTAGAAAATAAGAATAAAAAGTAGAGGAGGAGGAAGAGAAGACTAATTTCTTCAACAAGTGTAAACTACCAACACAGCAGACTAGCATCATCACAAGCTTGTTTTGTTTTTTTGTGTTTTTTTGTAAGTGTTTTACGGTGCTTGGAACTGCATAAGGTCATATGAGCGCGCGGGACACATTAAACTTTTTCAGTTGGTAGGAAATTTTGAATTTTGCCCGGGTGGCAGCCGAAGCCTACTCTTATCGATTTTAGACCACCAAGGGATCTTTAACGTGCGCAACTTGCACACGGGCCCTCCGAGATTTTTTGCCCTAGTCCGAGAA